>NC_134900.1:12686349-12691349 GCF_041734735.1 Babylonia areolata | reverse complement strand
TTCAACACATTTAGACCTATGTGCACACACATTTGTACATTATTCAAAACAAAAAAACATACATGCAGACAGACACACAAACACACACACATGCATGGATGTCATGACACTGACATACATTGATAATAATTACCATTTTATGAATACATAAAAAGAAGATAAAAACAATAACAAAAGAGGGTGGAGGTAAAATGTGTGAACTATGAGCATAAATGCTTGTCGTTATGAATAATACCATACAATAGATATATATGTATGTGGCCTGATTTGATGTGTGATGTATTTCACCAGCACCCAGTTGTCTTACCAACTACAATGCAGTTTAGATGTTGTAAGCAAGTGACAGACTGCCTGTAAGCCTCTCTTAGTTTATTGGAAACAGTTACAAAGTACGGTAGTGTGTCACTAGCATTCTACTCAACAGTAAACTATTCACTTTAGCGACTGCCATTCAATAGAACGTTGAACAGTAAGCCCCTGTTCTCAGTGTTCTGTCATTCTGTGTCTGTCTGCTAGTCTGGAACTGTGTTTCTATTGTAATTTAGGTCCAGTATGCTTTTCTGGCCTATTAAAGTGGTTCTGGTAACAAATGAACTGAATTTTGTCCTCTTTAAAATAAAATAAAAATGTAAAGAGAGAGAGAGAGAAATAAAAAGGGTACAGGGTTCAAATTTAGCGGGTGCCCTGATGCAAATGCTATGAAAAGGTGGCTTGGGCACGCAAATTTTCTGTTGAGTGTGCCCAGTTGGCACTCAATGATAGAGGCGAAAGAAATTAAAAGACACACCAAAATAGCAAGCTCGAACGCGGTTGGTTGAAATGTAAAGTGTTGTCTGCTGCAGCTTGCTTTGCAGAACAGCATCTTTGTGCGTATGTGATTGGATGTTGATGTACATGGTGTGTTAGTAATGAACGATGTTTCCAAATTTCAGTGATGAAACAAAGGCTCCCAAAACAGACGAAAGCTCAGGATGACAAAAAGAATAAACAGCAGGAGTACGAATCAAAGCGCCAGTGCATGTACAATGAAGCCTAGCAGAAAAAACTTTCCTTGGCATGTTGAAACAAAGGAAGATTTTATTTCATTTTATTATGCTGGCACCCAAAACCAGAATTGGGCACTCAAATGTTTTGTCCAGAGTGCCCGACTGGCACTCAAAAAAAGAGTTAAATTCGAACCCAGCAGTAAGTCTCAGTAGGTCATTGATGGAGTCCTCTCTCTTCTGCGAGCTGTCTTCCTTCGTCCAGCTGTTTGCCTTCATTATAATAAGATACATCTTCAAAAAGGGGCCTTGAAGTCAAGGCTGAATAAGTTAATGGGTATGAATCATCTTGGCCCCACCACAGTGAGATCGTTAATTTCAAAGTGGCCATGAAGTCAAAGACTGAATGGATAGGATTTATCGTGGACAGCTTTGATAACAGCTTACACTGCTGCACCATGGTGTGTAGATTGTAGGTCACTTTATGTCAGGGTTATGACTTTAGGAGTGATGATCATCAAGAGTATGTTTGGCAGAAATCATAAGTGTTAATTAGACTGATTAGTCTCAGCAAGAATCAGGTTCACAACAGAATAAAAAATATTTGAACCTTTGACACATAACCCCAGTGATGTCTTTCGTGTTCATCTTGTGTATTAGATTTCCTTCTGAAAAGTATCTTTTTTCTTCTCTGTTTTTTCCCTTCCAGATGTATTATAGGATAACAGGGCCTATACCAGACATATAAAGTTTTCAGATGTTTGCATTGTGTGTTTGGGCCCATCTTTTTTTCTTCCTCTTCCTTCTTGCCTCAGTTGCTTTCAGCTCACCAGTGTTTTTTATTGTGAAGAGGACCTAGTAGTTTTTAACTCATTCACCCGTGCTCCTGTGAATTGCCTTTCATCAAAGTCTGTTTCATTAAATTGGTTTACACATTCCTGTGCATATATATGCACAAACTGCAAGCAAAAGTAATTCACTTGCACAGCATTTCCAGCTGTATACCCATGTGTCGATTTGGAGGAAAAACTGGTGGGTTTCAGTATGTTTATTTTTATGTTTTTCTGCATCAGTTTGGCAGGGGCACTTGCCGAGGCTGTAAACTCCCCAGAGCTGAATGGGTTAAATCCAACCACTCTGACACTGCTGTACTATATAATGCAGCACTTCTGGCACTTGTCGCAGACTGCGTATTGGTGACACACCTCAGTAATGCTCAAATAATGCTCAAATAATACTGTCTCTGCATTCAGGCTTGTATGACTCCTTTTTTTTTTTTTTTTCATTTTTTCCTTCCTTCCAGTGAAAAGAGAAACACGTGTAAGCTGATTCCACATAAAGTCATCAGTCATCAAAATTGCAAAAACAACAACAACAACAACAAAACAAAACAAAAGCAAAAAAACCACACAAAAAACCAAAACAAGGGATTTAATTAAAACACAGATAACCGAACACTGGGTATAGACTCACTTTTGTTTACAAAAGTGAGTCAAAAAAACCCAATGAAGCCTTACACAGTAGAATATACTTCAAGGAGTGTTCATAAACACTGATAGGATCACTTCACATAAGTCATATCATTCATTAGTTGCTAGGGATTTTTTATAATTTTGCATGCCCCTTCTCCCAACACACACACACACACACACACACAACACACACATGTATAAATAGTTTGTGCTAACAAAAACGTTGAGGGAATAGGGTGTGACTTTATCTTCCATAATACATATATATATGGAAGAGGAGCACTACTGTGAACAAGTAGTGTGATAGCCACCAATTTATGACTAATATGAGCATGTTCTTCCTCCTCTTATTAATATTCATTTCTACTATTCAAGTTCCTTTTCTTATACAGTATGACTGCTTTGTTGAAGAATAGTCTGAGTGAAGTGACCATGCTTTGAGTTGAAACAATTGAAAAAAGTTGAAAGATAATCCTTGGAAAAAAAACAACTTGATGTCAGAGCCATGCTATTAAACAGCAGCCACACCATGTCCTGTTTAAAAGAATTTTCCTTGTCATCAATTACACATTGTTTGGATCCTTGATTTGCTCACCATCATTTTCCTTAAGTTGTCTCCGTCAATAGTCAATATTACAAGAGGTATTTCGTCGTAATGTTTACCGACTATACAGTTCGCTGTCATGATGGTTTGACATAGTGTCCTTCCATTTAAAATTTGATCTGATTTGTGTCTTTGTGGTTGTGTGAAGGGATAATGAAAGAATGAATGAATGACTTTTTTTCACGGAACAAAAGAATAACCACACTAGTCTTGTTTATATCCTGCCCTCACAAAGAAAGGAAAAAAAACCAAACACACAATACATTAAGCAGTGTTACAAAGGGGGGGAGAGACAGAGAGAGAGAGGAAACATTGTATCATTATTTTGAGGGCAGTGAAATAGACTTTCATAATTTACACCCTTCTATGAAACAGGCTTTCATACTTTACACCCATCTGGGCAAAAATATGATTTAATTACACATACTTAACCGTGACCCAACTAGTGCAGACTCCGGCAGGGGTCTGACATTCCTGTCCTGTGCAAACTACTATCCGCCTATGCGGAGAAAACGAAAGTACTATGGCCGATATAACATAAAAAGATACAAACTGAACATACCAACTTGTCATATTCCATGCACAAGAAGAGATAGAGAGTGGGAGGGAATGGGGAGGACTGAAGCGGAGGGAGGTGGTGAAAAAAGATAGATCTGGGTGTGGGGTTTCAGTTTCAGTTGCTCAAGGAGGCATCACTGCGTTCGGACAAATCCATATATGGTACACCACATCTGCCAAGCAGATGCCCGACCAGCAGCATAACTCAACGCGCTTAGTCAGGCCTTGAAAAAAAAAAAGAAAAAAAAAAGGGTGAATAAATAACAGATAAATACATTTTAAAAAAATCATCAACTACCACTACTAATATTATGTTTTTGGCGCAAAAACTTGATGAAGTCTACTATAAGTGAACATAAATAAATAAATATATATATATATATATAATAATTATAATATAAAAAGTAGTAGTAATGATAATAATACAAAATAAAAAAGACAACAATGATGATAAATAAGCAAATAAATGTAAAACATGGAGACACACATTCACACATACACCCACATATGCATAACATGGGGGTGGGGGAAGAATGAGAGTGATAGTTGGAAAGGGGGGGGGGAGTGGGGGGGGGATCGGGGGTTGGAGTGGGAGGGGGGGATTGGGGGTGGACTGGGAGGGGGGGTGGACAGGGAGGGGGAGGGATCAGGGGTGGAGTGGGGAGGGGGGGGTGGAGGGGGGGGGGATCAGAGAGACAGACAGTTTCAGATTAGTACCATTTGGACATCGAATGATTATCTGTCCAGTTCTGTTTTGCATTGCTGACTTCAGAAACGGTGGGTCAGTAACTGAGT
Organism: Babylonia areolata; assembly: GCF_041734735.1. NCBI lineage: Eukaryota > Metazoa > Mollusca > Gastropoda > Neogastropoda > Buccinidae > Babylonia > Babylonia areolata. The sequence continues at coordinate 12,686,937 of NC_134900.1, read as the reverse complement.
TAACCCAGGGTGTTTTGAACAGCTGAAACAGACTGAATGGGTGCGGAGGAGGGTGAGGGCAAGTACACATAACATGTCCACAGACTGGAAGGATAGGAATGGGTGCGGAGGAGGGTGAGGGCAAGTACACATAACATGTCCACAGACTGGAAGGATAGGAATGGGTGCGGAGGAGGGTGAGGGCAAGTACACATAACATGTCCGCAGACTGGAAGGATAGGAATGGGTGCGGAGGAGGGTGAGGGCAAGTACACATAACATGTCCGCAGACTGGAAGGATAGGACAGCAAATAGGAGACAACCTCTCTGACCAGTCACTGGTTCTACACAAATGAAACTGATGGAAATGTCAAACTGTTTGTGCTAATGGTAAATTGGGTCGCGAAGCGAGCAACATCATTTTCCTGGTGAAGCTTGCATCTTGTCCCGAAATGGAGATTGTTTGCTGATGATGGAACTGGTGTTGTTTAGTAAACAGATTCATTATTTGCTGAATACAGCCTGTGAAGAACACGGTATCATTACATCATTTCCTGTTCTTACTTATGGAAAAGACAAAATGATTTTGATGTAATATGCGACGTGGAC
>NC_134900.1:12671349-12683849 GCF_041734735.1 Babylonia areolata | reverse complement strand
TATAAGTCATGAATTCAGAAGGTGGACTTTTGACTGCGTTGTTGGAGAGAGAGAGAGAGAGAGAGTTAAATGAAGTAACAGTTTTGGAACTCCCATTTACTCTCGAAAACGGAGTATGGCTGCCTACATGGCGGGGTAAAAACGGTCATACACGTGAAAGCCCACTCGTGTACATGAGAGTGAACGTGGGAGTTGCAGCCCACGAACGAAGAAGAACTCCCAACTTAGTTTCTTTAATTTATTGTTTGCTCAAATGCGCCCCAACATTCTTATTATCACTCGCAAACGAATAGCTGAACAGCATTTTGGCTGTGCTTGGTTTAACTTATATTTGTGTATCTATCTATTTTTGACCGGTTGGCCAGTGAAAAAGAATGATTTCGTTGCGTCTTTTGATGATCTATCGACATCCTTGCGCCTCATGATGGTTTGCTGGTTTCAAAGTTATTATTTTTAGCTTATTATTTCAGTCCCTGACGCACCTTTCTCACCCCCTTTTCTTTTTGTAATTACTGATATCTAGGTAAACATCTCACGAAGTTACAACACTTGTCTTCAGTCAGACAGGGACTTCGGAATCCCGTTTTCATGAGCCCAGTTTTTCGTTTCCCGAGCAAGCGTGACGACATCCATCGTCATGTTACGTCCTGTTTCTTCACCAGAATCCAAATATTCGTCATGTAAACCCGTCCGTCACTCCAGCCGTCATCTGGATGTGTCCAGCGAAATGAAATGTTGAAACTCTCTCTGTCTCTCTCTCTTTCTCAGTAACTTATGTTGTTCATCTTTTTTCTTTTCTTTATTTTTTTTTTTTTCATTCTGGCGACATAATTTGAAATTTATTCATGTAATGTTATGCTTTTGTATTGAGTATTTATTTTCCCTTTCCAGGATGAAAACAAGCCATTTGTGCTTATTCCTTTTTTCCGTCAATAAAAAAAAAGGTTCGTTCGTCCGTTCTCTCTCTCGAAAACCCCCCCACCTTTCTCCATCCCTACCCCCTTTCTCTTTTTTCTTGTCTGTCCATTTTGTCACTCCGTTTCTTTTTGAAAAGGGCACCTTTCTCTCCTTGCAGGGAACTCCCTCCCTCTCCCTCATACTCTGTCAGTCTCTCTCTCTCTCTCTTTCACACACACACACACACACACACACTTACTCTGTATCTGTCTCTTGTCTCCGTCCCTGTTTGTCTGTCTATGTCTGTCTGTCTATCACGATCGTGGGCACATCTGGACTTGTGTGGCGAGTTCGGTTGATCGGTGGAATGAGATACTTTGTCGTGATCGTCGGCATGTCAACGTGACGAAAGCCCACGCTGCCATTGCAGCTTGTCTTCCGTTCTGCTGTCACGACTTTTCCCCCCACCCCGTCTGTCACTGACGTTCGAATAGCCCACGGTAGATCTTGGGCTGCTCATCTCGAGAGAGAGAGAGAAAGAGAGAAAAAAAAAAAAAAAAAAAAGAAGAAAAAAAAAAAAGGTGCAACCAGTTGTCTCCTACCTATTGTTGTTGTGCAGTTGTCTTCTTCTGAATTTAGTTCACGCAGAACAATTTCGGTGGAGGGGGAAAAAGCGGACAAAGCAACATGAAAAAAAGGAAGGGTAAGAGAGGGCATGAGTGAGGTTAGAGTGGGGTGGGGGGGGACTGAAGGATTAATCGGAGATGGATGGCGGAGGGGAGGGGAGAAAGGTAGTTATGGGCTGTGAGGGCATCGAAATTGAGAATTAACTACTGTTTCATTTGATTCAGTCACAGCAACCTGTTTTTCCCTCCTTTCTTTGATTGATGGGAACAATCAGACGCTCTCTCTCTCTCTCTCTCTCTCTCTCTCTCTCTCTCTCTCTCTCTCTCTCTCTCTCTCTCTCTGTGTGTGTGTGTGTGTGTGTGTGTGTGTGTGTGAATTACACTTTTTTCTTCCTTTTCCTGCTTCCACGTTTCAGCGTTTTTCATCAGGTCTTTGCCTGCAGTGTTACAACAATAACAACAACAGAAAGAGCTTATGCAGTGCTGCTTCCACTGATAGAGAAAGAGAGAGAAGAGAGAAGAGAGAGAGAGAGAGTGTGTGTAAATCATTTATTCAATAGGCCATAGCTCCTAATGAAGGGTGTCACGCGGACATATAAGCCGTACTGTTTCAGTAACGAAATGTTTAAGTTTCAAAGGTCACGACAAAGGAATTTGAGATTTGGATTATAATGTTAAGACATTACATTATCTCAGCCTGAATAGTGTTTTACATTATCAAGAAATTTGACAGAATCCAAACATCACTTTTTTCAAATTGTCAGTCGACATCTATCAGCATAAATTAAGGCACATTCTTGTCGGTGATATTTTGATGGAATAAACTAAATGTCTGATATTAAGAGTTGGACAACACAGACAATGCAGTCTATCTTCCTTGAACTATCTATTAGATGGACAAATTGAATTGTTATCAAGTTATCTTTTCTGTGATAATATACAGTTAGATCTGAAGCACAAAATCTAAATCTAGTCATCATATATTTCAAATGTTGATCCACATGAGTATGGTAGACACAATACAAAGCTTCACTGCATGGGTATTACAATCTATGTTAAATCGATGACTTATCTGGAAAAAAAAAGTTCGTGCCAACTACAGACATTGACCACACACACTCACACACACACACATCCCAAAAATCGACACAACCAGCACCTTGATATACGCATACATCACCAAAACGATATTCACACAGTAACGAGCTTCCGATGCCCAGTTCTTTTTTCTTTTTTTGAAGTACCAAATTCTTGTTATATTACACGGGATATACGATGCTACTTAAACTCTGTAACGATTTAACCAATAACGAACACGCTGATCAGCAGAGAGAGAGAGAGAATACGAATACGAATACGAATACGAATACGAAATTTTTATTCAGATTTAGGCCTAAGCCCCTTACTGAAGGGGTAAGTCACAATTATATCAATCACACAAACACTTTTCAAAAACACATTGTTTAACATTTACACTTCAGATGCTTGTTATGTTTGACAATCTATGTTGATATTATGATCTAAGTTATAGCAATACGCAAACGCTTTAAGGCATTGTAAATGTATAACGCCACATTGCACAATACAGTTTCATTTCTGGATGACATTAGCAAATTGAATCTAAAGCGGCATGGGTTATTATAAAACTTAGGCTGGATATGTTTCAACCTTAAGTCAAGTAAACAAGGACAACAAAACATAAAATGAATTTCATCTTCTTCTGATTGATGGCATAAACGACACAACACTTTCTCAGCTCTTTTTTCACTGTATCTTAAACGATGACAGGCAATATCTGATACACCAAGCCTAACTTTGGTCAAAGCACATTTCACATATCTATTCATTTTCATTTCAATGTATGGCTCCACATTATTTGTCAACTTAAACATCTTATATTCAGCAAATCTGTCACTACTCTGAATGTGGTTATGCCAGTCCTGCCATCTACAATCAACAATTCTTTGTTTGAAATATTTTATGAACCATGAAACATTTTCAACCCCCTGGTTATCCCAGACATAAGAAAATCCATAAGAGCACAAACATTTTCGAATACCTGTAACCCAAGTCTTTTTTCCGTTATTGTCTAAGTTATACAGCATCATGTAAGCCTTGTATGGTAATCTATAATTATTCATTCTAGTTATCTTTAGCCAGTATCTAATACACTTTACATAGAGAGAGAGAGAGAGAGAGAGAGCTATGTGGACGGTAAACTGAGAGAAGTCGAGGCAATTTCATACGAAGGTCGTTCAAACTGGTGACTCATCATATTTTTTTCTCTGCCATCTAACGATTAAACGTTAGTGCAGGAAAAAAAAAAAGAAAAAAAAAAGGAGATGGATTCAGTCCGTAAAAATTGCAAATTTTACTGTTTTCATTTAACATCCATGAAAACACACACACACACACACACACACACTCTCTCTCTCTCTTTCTCAGTCCCTGCATCTTTCTTTACAAGCATAAGCGACAGCGAGGCGCGAGTGTTGTCGTTCCAGCCGAAAGCGGCATCAGTGCAGAGACGCTGACGGCTTCGGGGGAAAAAAGAGTGAGGATGAGGAGAGCAGCAGCGAAGAGGATGTGCGCGTGTGTGCGTGTGCTTGTCTCGCGCCATTCGACGCCCTCCTCCTCCTCACAGTTCCAGCCCCTCCCTCTCCCCCACCATGTGTCTTTTCCCTTCTGCAGTAGTAGTTCTCCTCCGGCCACGCGCGTCTATTTTCAGCGGGTCGAGTATCGATTTTTGGGTTCTCTGATGAATACCAACTCGTGTTTCCTTTCAGGACGCCGCCGCAGCGCCCAACTCGCGCGGTCAGAAGCGGCGCGTTCTCTGCTTCTGTCGTCAGTAGTCTCTTGTCTGCCACCAACCTGCCGTGCGGTGTTGCCATGTCATGTCTGACGAATCCGTGGATGCCACGGGGGGTCGTTTCCGAACGCCGATGAAGCTCTGTTGAAGGTGCTGGACTTGGAATCGCGGTGACATCTGGGAGCTAGGGTGGATCAGTGAAGTGATGGACTTGTGACCAGATCGTCGGCATGTCTGACTGACTGAGCAGGCGAAAGCCCACGCTGCTGCCATATGAGCTCGTCTTCCGCTGTGCTGTCACGAGTCTCCCCCAGTCTGTCAACTTTGGCCAAGGTTCAGCAGCGTTGAGTAGATGCGAACTGCTTGCATCACGCTGCGGGTTTGAGGGAAAGACGCCCCCGTGTATCGAGCCGTTTCGGGGAGGCCTGTTATAACGAGAGCATCGCTTTCAAATCGAAGAAACTGGAATTTGGATACTTTCCACGCAGTCTGTGAGCAGCTGTCCTCCGACCTTGATTCCGAGACTGATCCTTTGACGTCATTAATCGTGTGACGGAATGTATTGACATGCGTATGACTTTATGTTGCTCCTTTTAGGGTCCACTTTACATTTCTTCTCCTAGTTCTGTCTGGTCTTGTTTCAGTGGGAAAAGCCTCGAGAAAGTCACTACTTTCCGCTTGTGTTTCACTTGTTTTCCTCTGCCGTCAAAGTGGACTGTTCACAAATACAATTTGTTACGCATTTGATTTCTCGGTATTTTTTTGCAGTCTGCATTAAGGGCCCAGTGAGAATTATTTGGCAACAACGGTCTTGACCGTGAAAGCTGTAGTGCACGGATTCGAACCGGTCTCTTGCAAAGCGTAAACTGAAGAGATTGTTTACGTTTGCGCCAGCTGTGTCTGTTTTGTCAGCCAGCAGTATGTGTGAAGGCAGGCAAGTTTCGCTGGCATGGTCACCACCTGATTTCACTCGCTGAGGGTTACGTGGGTTGACAGCTTGAATGCAGCGTACGCCAGCTGGTCGTTTTGTCAGGTTTTATTTCATGTCACCTTTATTTCGAACTGACAACAGTGTTTTGTTCTGTGTTGTTCAGAAACGTGTCCTTGCTTGAAACGCAACACACAGCTTTGTGTAATGATGTTTTAAGATAGAGCTTAAACCTTGCTTCTGTAAGATCAAAGTGTACATTTAGAAACCTATTTTTTGAAGATCCCGACAAAGTTCCCTTCAATTTTACAGCGACATACGAGCATTGAAATATATGTTGAAGCAGCATCCTTAAGTTGACACTTCGGTGGAGTGTGGTGAGACAGGAAGGAGATAGAGAGAAAACAAAAACAAAAACAAACCTGCTTGGAATAACTGGGTTTCCAGACCAACAGTTTGGAACATCGATTTAAAAACGCTGTGGTGTGTCGAGTGAACAGTACAGTCTTCAGAGGAGTCGAACTCAAAAGAGGCACCAAGGTACATCACCAGCACAATGATTGATTGTAAGTACCAAGAATCTCTGCCTGTTGCACTTTGTTATCAGCGCTCGGCTCTCAGGTCTCCTCTCTCCCCCAACCCCACCCCTCAAGTCCCCGTCACCCCGAATTCCATCTTTCCTCATCTTCCCCACCATTCAGTACAGCTGCAGACCTATAGGGAATTTGAAAGTTCGAAGTGAAGCTCGACTCTTTATCAATGCACTGACAAATTAATGTCATAGACAAAAATCATAGCTTGAAAGAAAAGAATTCCGGAGCACGATATAACCTGTGAGCTTGTTGTCGCTGTGCTGTTTATTTGTACATGAATAGTATGTTTTTTTAAGATGAAGAAACGAACAAAAAAAATCATGAACTATATTTAAAAAAAAAAAAAAAAAAAAAGGGGGGGGGGGGGGGGAGAAATAAATATCAACAATGTCAACAACAACAACAAACCCCCCCAAAATGGGAAAACATTTTTGAATTCTTGTAGCCGCCGTGGCTCAGTGATTGGTAAGTGCCAGCAACTGACGGCTGAGCGGTTAGGGGTTTAAACCTTTTCAGAAGTTAAAAAAAGAAGAAGAAGAAAAAAAAGCAAAAAAAAAGCGTGACATTTCGATCCTGGTCGGTTCGCACCCACAGCGGAATGTAATAAGGGTTTGAAAGAAGTACAAAGCAAGAACCATTAATGTTAGCCTTTCGTCGGAGAAGACCACTGTGTTTACGGGTCAGAAACTACTACCCGGTACACATGACACGAAGATGAGTTTCTCTCTGCCTGTCCGTCTGTCTGTCGGTCAATGCCTCATTCTCTCTTTCTCTCACCTCTCCGCACCCCCCTCCCCCCGCCCCCCCCCCATCCCCGCCCTCCCTTCATACCCAACCCCATAACACACCTGCACACACATAGAAAAGCACGTACGAGTACGCAAATACGCATACACTCGCACGCACGCACGCACGCACGCACGCTCGCTCGCACGCACAGATACAAACACACTTACGAGCAAGCAAACACGCATGCACACGCATGCACGCACGCACACACGCACACACACACACACAGAGAGGCGCGAGGCCGCACTCAAGCACCAAAGAGAGAGAGAGAGAGAGAGGGGGGGGGGGGAGAAGGAGAACAGAAGTTGGCAGTGCAAGGGTTGCGCATGGCGCATGCCAGCATTAATAATAATGATATTAGTAAAAGAAAGAAAGAAGAAGAAAAAAAAACCAAAACCAAAAAACCGTCAACATGCTATTCTCATCCATCATCCTCCCCTCTTCCTCCCTCCCCCCTGCACCTTCTTCTCCCCACCCACCCCCCTCCACACGCACCTCACACAACTCTGTTCCTGTCCCCCCTCTCCCCTCCTCTACCCTTCCACTTGTGCCTGCTGACGGACATGAATGACTCTGTTGGAAAGGAAGGAAGATGTTAACAAACGACACACATAAACCAGAATAACTGTGTGCCACCTCTCAGGAACTTTGACTTTCGAAGAAGACCTTAATGCAAGGAGGACAGGCTAAAAAAAAAAAAACACCCGTGTTAACCCCCATCCGATCCTCACATACGCACGCGTGTGTATGTGTGTGTGTGTGTGTGTGTGTGTGTGTCTAGTCATCCATCCATCTATCTATCTATCTATCTGTCTATCCATCTATCTATCTCTGTGTGTCTGACATCTATCTTTAAAGCGAGAGGGCTCCCCTGGTGGCGAGATGCTGCTGTTTACTATTGTGATTAATAATAACAATAATAATGTACATGTCTAGGTCAGTGTCTGTGCAAACATTATAAACACACACAGGCTCACACAGACACAGACACACACACACACACACACACACACACACACACACACAGACGCGCGCGCGCGTATTTATAATTTACGTTTTTGCAATGCAATATTGATCCGCTGCATTCTGAGACCAGTTTGTAGTTCAACTGGAGAATGTTTTTTTGGTTTTGTTTGTTTGTTTTTGTTTGTTTTTTGTCGTTGCTTTCAATCGTTCGTTAGGTACGATTTGTCGGCTGTTCTTTATACCATGCAATAACTGAAACAAACAATAATAACTGAATTTTAGAAATCAACAAACAAAGAACCAGACAAAACAAACATCCAGCAAACAAACGTGTGATGTTGAGAATATATAATTATTATTAATATTATTATCGCCTGTTTTGTTTCTGTCAACCAGCTGGCACAGCATGCACAGTCATTCAGGTCATATTTAATGTAGTGGGACACACAGCACGCTTGTTTTAAGCTCGTCACTGTGCCTGTGTGAGTGTGTGACTCATGCAGTGTGCTTGGCTGTTGCTGTGGTGTGGTGGTTAGTTTATTCATATCACGGTGGGCCTGAGAAAATCTCTCCACCCCACTGGCACCCCCCCCCACCCCACGCCTACCCCCCCCCCCCCCCCCCCAGCTTCCCATCCGTTGTTGTCTTGAGTGACAAGTTGAGGGGGTGGTGGTGGTGGGGGGAGGGGGGGGGGGAGGGGAGGCGCATGCGTGAAATTGGAAGTCATCGATTTGTGTTCAGTTGCCCGACGGATCAATTAAATGGTGTGAACCCTGACAGTGGTGATCAATCCAATGAGCAGTCAATAATTTTTTGGGGTGGTTGCATTAAAAAAAAAAACATGGCTGATCAGTTGACTGACTGACAGGGCTGGCTGCGTGTTGAACAAGTTGTGTGTGTGTGTGTGTGTGTGTGTGTATGTGAATATACAAAATGCTTCTGAAACTTTATATCATCCGCCCTCTGAAAAGTTACATCCCTCTTCTCTCTCGCTGTCTCTCTCTCTCTCTCTCTCTCTCTCTCGCTCGCTCTCTATCTCACTCTCTCTCCGTCTCGTGTTAAAAATTCCCTCCCACTTTTCCTTCGGCCGATTATTAGACTGAATAATCTGATGACCGACGCGTAAATCTTACAAAAAATGTCGTGCTGGGAACACTTAAACGGAGAAAAAACAAACAAAAAAGGATTTGAAATGTCTTCATATTTTCCTTGAGGAGTGTGAATGTAGTAAAACGGGAGGGTGGTGGTGGGTGGGTGGTTTGGGGAGTTTATGCGAGGTGCAGAAGAACCTTGTCATTTTGACATGTGAACTCGTCACACAGCATGACATAAATATGAATTGGGTTCCCAGTTTTGTCGGCCTGGAAAACATGTATTATTCTTTCTTTTTTTTCAGAAAAGAGGAAGAAATCGAGCTGGAAACGCTATTAAAACTTGGGCGATAACTTGCGCTGCTGTGAAAGCTTGAAAAGAAGCGCGAAGAGTTGAAGTGACTCGAATCTGAAGTTTCTTTGTTGTCTGTGTCGTCATTTTGTTGTTGTTCTTGTGATGTCTTGCTCTGCCTGTAGATATAAAGACCCCATTAATTTATCTGTTTATCAATTTATTTATTTATTTAAATGTAATAACATGTATCCGCTAAACCTTTTCAGCGTTGAGAGAGAGAGAGGGAGGGGGAGAGAGGAGGCTGTCTGCCTGTCGGGCCTTTTATCTGACTGTCTGTAGTCAGGCTAGATATTCCATGGCTGTTAAAACGTTACATAATGATTGCATTGGCATCCATCCCCAGCCAGTCTGTATACCGCTAGATGTGTTGGGGATATTATATTAGTACTCCTTCGACATTGTACGTCACGGGTGAGAACACACCCGTGCTTGTCACTTACGTGATCTGCAGATCTCCCTCGTTAAATTAACGTTACATCACTGTCCGCCACAGTGTACGTCTGCGTCAGTAAAGGACCTAGTCGTGTGCCTTCTTCCACAACTCTTCCTCAGTATAGTAACCCCCCCCCCCCAACCCCCCTCCCCCCCCAAAAAAAAAGAATGTCCGGACTTCTGTAATTGCGAAAAAGCTATGCATGAGATTCACGTTTAAAGAGTTACTGCCCTTGACTGTCAGCCTCAACACACACGTGTACCATGTTTGGCGTTGCAAAACCATATTTTCCGACGTTACATTTTTCTGCATTTGGGATATTTGAAATGACAATGTTCGTAGAATGCAATACACTTAGATTTATTTTTAATCGAATTTTTTTTTTCTTCTAGGTTTGGCCAATTATGGTCAAAATACGATCAGACTATGTCAGTTTTTCAGCCAAGCGCTCCATACACCTCTTATGTTTGGCCTTGCAAAGCCCCATATTTTCCGACGTTCCAGCTTTCTATATTTTGGGTATGTGAAAGGACAATGTTTGTAGAGTGCAGTACACTTGGAATTATTTTTAATCGATTTTTGTTTCTCTAGGCTTAGCCATTTATGGTCAAAATCTGATCAGACTACCCTGTTGTCTCTCACCTTCCTGGCCTTTACCTTCCCAACTGACACCGTTTTCACAAAGAACTAGTTATTGTCGTATCATTCAACACGTACGTCTCTCTCTCTCTCCCATTCTCTCTCTCTTCCTCTCTCTCTCCCTCTTCCTCCCTCCCTCCTTCTCTCTCTCTCTCTCTCGCTCTCTCTCTCGCACACGCACCTGCACATCATTCACTTCACCTGTATTGGAATGGTGTGAAAAGCTGCCACATTTTGCACGTATTCTGTATGACATTTTAAGCAACTCCAGCCGGGGGCTACGGTTTAAACGGGCTTTGTATCAATCAAAATTGATGTCGGGAAACGCTGATTAGCCGAAATGGAAAAAACAGAAAAAAGAAGAAAAAAGAGAAAGTCATTGGAACTGGAAAAATGCCTTGATCGGACCATGATATCCATATTACTGTTGAACTTAAGGCATACACATTCAGCTAAACATAACAGCTATTAAAAAAAAATATATATAATAATGTGGTTTCTTGTGTTATACATCTTTTGGACCGATCGTTTGTATCAAATGCAGTCGAAAATAACATTTTCATGTCAAAATTTCATTGTGACTGTCTGTGAATTGTTATTTTGTTCGATCTTGAACACAGTTGAAGACATGTATTATGTGTGTAGAAGCAAGTAATCTCTCATACAAGGATAGAACCCTGACTTCTTTCTTTCTTTTTCTTTTTTTCTTTTTTTTTTTTATACGAGCCCAGAAAAGTTTTTACATTTTTGACCAAATAAAGCGTATGACTTTTTAAACAGCCAAAAGGAAAAAAAAATTAAAAAAAAAGAAAGAAAAAAAGTCGACGATTGAGTGAATAATAACAATACATTTCTGCACACAAGATATCAGAATGTGTGAGTTCTTCGGAAACACAATCCAAATCAGTGCAGTTGCAAACCTAGAAGGGGAGGAACAATACGTAAAACGAAAGCTAACCAGAGAAACCGTGCCGAGTTGGAAAAAAAGAAGAAGAAGTAAATGGATGAATTAAAAATGTGTGTGTGTGTGTGTGTGTGCGCGCGGCGCATATATATTATATATATATATATATATATATATATATATAAAATTATGTATTCCCTCGTGACCACGACCACGAAGGTGAATGATATTTGCACACACATGGGGACGTAAAGCAGCAAACGTTCACTTCCATTCCCTGGACAGACACTTCCCCCCTTTCCCCGAGGTGTTGTTGCTGGCTTGGAATCGTTTTCACACCACTGGATGCTGTCACCCACGGACTGTATAAATAATTCATTATTGTTTTTATTTCGTATGAATAAGTCCCGCCGTACCTGTCACCCCATCACACACAGACACACACAGACACACAGACACACACACACACACACACACACACACACACTAACGGGACTGTGCAACTTCAGGAATCGATGATGGATGATTATCATGGCCCTATGTGCTTTTTTTTTTTTTTCGGTGCCTGAACTTATGGTGAACTTCCTGGATCGGGCAGGGAAAAAAGCATAACCCCCCCCCCCCCCCTCCTCCAAAACTTCAGACTATATCATGTGTGTGGAAGGCGAGTTGAGGGGCGAGGAGGAGGGGGTGGGAAGTTTTGCTGGAATATGATTGGTTGAGTTGCGGCGTGCACCACTGAGATATATGTTTACATCACTCTATAATATATATTCCTATGGCGTGCACTTCGTGGAGGAATGGGTGGTGGGTAAAGAAAAGTGTGTGTTGGTGTTGATGCTGGGTGAGGAGTAGGGGAAAAAGAGGTGGTACAGTATGTCGTCAGCATTACATGGTGATGAAGTGCAGCCGCCAGGAGTGCATGCGTGAGAGTTCATCATCATCGTCATCATCAGCCTGGGCTCCTGCTCTTTTGAAGAACAGAACACAGGGGTTGCTGAGTCTTGATCACTGGTGTTACAGTAAGCGTCGCTGAGTGCTTGTGGATAGGAGTGCAACGTAGCTTGCTGTGTGTGTGTGTGTGTGTCCCTCTTTATATATTTTCTTCTTCTTTTTTCCCCATTTTTTGTACACATACTGCACCCTTCTTTATTAGAGAATGGCCTGACTTGAATTTCCTTCCTTCCTTATGCCCATCGCTCCCGGTGGAGCATAGGCCATCGACGAGATCACGCCATCGCACTCTGTTCTGGGCTGTTCTGGCCATTCCAGACCAGTTGGTCCCTTGCTGCTTCAGCTCTGCCTCGGTGTCTCGCCTCCCAGCTGTTGCGAGGCCGGCCTCTCTTTCTCTTTCCCTGCGGGTTCCAGGTCAGGGCTTGGCGTGTGATGCTGGACGCTGGCTTCCTGAGGGTGTGTCCGATCCAGCCCCACTTCCTCTGCAGTATCTGCTTGGCCACTGGTTGAATTTAT
>NC_134900.1:12598849-12666349 GCF_041734735.1 Babylonia areolata | reverse complement strand
ACATTCCCACAATATGTTTTCATCTTGTTCTTTTTCTTTCTCTCTCTCCCCCATCGTCTTTTTTTTTTCTTTCAAGTTCCTCATTACATGCTTCACCGGCCTGTAATCTCGCTTGATGCGTGTCTGTGTGCGTGTGTTTGACGTGTGTGTGTGTGTGTGTGTGTGTGTTGGAGTTGGCGGGGTTGTGGGGGTGGGCTTGGTGCGAATGTGTGGAGGTGGAGGTGAGGCTGGCTGGAGGAGATGAGATGGTGGTGTCTTCATGCATGCGTGTGCGCGGTGTATTGTGTGCAACAAGTGTGCGTAAATTGCTTGTTATGATTTACTTTGTTTTAGAAATAAGTACCACAGGTAAGTTTCACTAATATTTTCTGTTTGTCTTTCTTTTATTATTTTGATCAGTTCTTTTTAAACGTGTTTTGGGGGAACCAGATGTTGAACTCGACTTTTTTTTAATGATGGTGTGAAGATGATAAATGGAGCGTAATGGCTGGCGCCTTTTGGCTTTGTCCGGTTTAATTTTTTAGTATGTGAAGCCATAGATAGATGATGCTGTGGTTGTTAAGAAGGTCGCTGTGGTTGAATATTGCAACAGCGTGTTGTGTTGGTCTGGAGATGTGTGTGATGCCAGGAGGGAGGGGTGGTGGGGGGGTTAGGGGTTGGTTGCTGTGAACAGCTTGGACGTCGTTTTGGAGGGTTTGTGTGTCTGTGTGTGTGTGTGTGTGTTTGTTTGTTTGTTTGTGACGTCAGTAGTTTTGTTGTCCTTTTGACGTTTTGTCCTCGTAACATTAGAGTTTTATTTTCCTCGTCGTGACGTTTGCTGTTTCTGTTGTCGCGTTAACGTTTGCTGTTTGGTTTTGTTTTTTTTGCTGTGTTCGTGACGTTTGCTGTTTTTGTTCTTGTGACGTTTTGCAGTCTATGTCCTTGTGACGTAGTTTCTGTTCTTGTGATTTGTCAGTTTGTTGTTTTTTCTCTGTGGCATTTGCAGTTTTGGTCTTGTTTTGATAGCCATATCGGGTGGGTTTCAAGCAATAATTAATTTGAAGCGATCCTGAACGCAGTGTGGGTATAGGTATAAATTATGTCTGTCCATGTTCAGAAAATATATTGACCTTTTTTTTCTTTTGTGGATTGGCTTCCTTTTTTTGTGTGTGTGTGTGTGTGTGTGTGTACAAATTCTCTTCGTGAAAGTGAGAGAGAGAGAGAGAGAGAGAGAGAGAGAGAGCGTGGAGGCCGTGAGGTGCTGGTGGTGGTGGTTGGGGGGGAGGGGGTGGGGGGTGGGAGGGAGGCGACGGGGGGAGGGGGGGTGTTAAGATGAAACAGGTGTACTGGTGCCCCCCCCCCCCCCCCCCCCCCCCCCGGTAACGTTGTAGAGAGACATACAGACCAGACATACAATAACAGCCAGACGGTCCAAAAGGGGTAACAGCCGTGCTGGAGCGCTGCCAGTGACATAACACGGACAGCCATAATAGGGGCGGCGATGATAGCGGAGCGGCAGCCTGCCCTGGAGAATTATTGATGATGACGCACTGGGGAGTGCAGCAATGCTCCGGCTCCTATCACTATCACCTATCCAGTAGTGAGATGTGTGTGTAGGGATGCGGGGGTTGGGGGTGGGGGTGGGGGAGGGCATGGGGGGGGCGGGGGGTGGGGGGTGGGGGGGTTTGGGAGTCAGGGAGGAGTTTATAAAATCTGTCGATGGGGGTGATTAATTGTCTCTCAGCAGCGTGTGTTATCGGTTTCTTTTGTCTCTGTGCACGTATGTGTGTGTGTCTCAGTCTGTCTCTGTTTTTGTTGTTGTTGGTGCTTTTCTATATTATAATTATCATTTATTTATTTATTTATTTATGTAAGCTTATCTATTATTTATTCACCTTTTTTTTTTTCTCAAGGCCTGACTAAGCGCTTTGGGTTACACTGCTGGTCAGGCATCTGCTTGGCAGATGTGGTGTAGCGCATACGGTTTTGTCCGAACGCAGTGACGCCTCCTTGAGCTACTGAAACTGAAACTGTTGTTTTCTGTGTCTGTCTATCTTCATACGATCGATCGATTGTGCTCGTGCTTGAGCCCCAGCCAAAGGTTAGTAGAATGGGGAACAAAATGATGCCTGCAAACTATAGTGGACGCACATACATGCGTGCACACACGGAAGAATGACTGCTGAAATATGAACGCGTGTTTCTTTGTTTTGGGGGAAACTTGGGGGAGGGGGGGGGGGCAGAGAGATTGTCTAATGCAGGCATTGATTGCCACAGTTCAGAACGTTAGAAAACGTGTAAATACTAGCTCGCTGGGTTTTCCAGCAAAAGCTTCAGCCGTATATATAAAATTAGTTTCAATCCCAGCGGAGGCAACGCAGTAATTAAGGTGGCGTCTGTTCGCGACCCCAATCCGTCCTCTCCCCTCCCCTCCCTCCCTGTTTCCAAGCGCATAATAAAGTCCCATCTCCGAATTGAGGAAGGGAATTGCGTGTGGCAACGGCTGGTGAATTAGTAATTTGCTCGATCGTGATGGTGGTGTAAAAAGCGAGGGTTTAGAAAGTGGCCATTGGAGTGGACAAAACGGAATTTTTCCCAGTGGTTTGATAATGCAGCTTTGTGAAGAAACAGTCACTATATAGGGATAGAAAAAAACACACACCACAACACAAAAACACGCAGTGTGTACAGATGTGTACAAATGCAATGGGATGAGCGAAAAACAGCAAAACATGCAGTGATGTACAAATGTGTATTCACGTAATGTGATTAATATGAAACAGGCATGCAGTTGGTGCGGAAAGAAAGCATACGAAAGTTACTTTTCAGTGTCAGCGAATTGGGAGGATCCAATCAGTGATATCCATTCAAGCCAGTTTGCGTGCGTCCGTGCACCTGTGTGTGTGTGTGTGTGTGTGTTGTGTTGTGTTGTGTTGTGTTTGTGAGTGCATTCGTGTGTGTGTTTGAGAGAGTGTTCCTTTCGTTTTCGCAACCACCATCAGTTTGTTGATAACTAAACCATCACATCAGTTTGCTGATAACTAAATCATCAGTCGTGATTTTTTTCCGCGTTTTCCACAACCCGCTGAATCCTGGCATTGATTACAGAATCCTTAATGTGCATATTTGATCTTCATCTGTGTACACACACACACACACACACACACACACACACACGAGAACGGGGGAATCTGGCACTAGCCTGTCTGCACACTGGGTGACCTGGGAGATGGGGACATTTTTTTTTTTTTTTTCAGATCTATCCCACACGCGTGCGTGTGCACGAAAGGCACACTGTACACATTGACGTCGTCGGTTTTTTTGGGGGGAGACTTTATCGATACCTATTGTTTCAGTTCGATTGGGTCCTCCTGGGGTAAGTTTTCTTTGGCTGATTAGGACCAGTCGAAACCGGCGGAGATCCTTTGGGATCTGAATATTGGTCCGATAGCGTGTTCGTAGGTTTCACGAATTGGAAAAGAGCAGAGGTAACCCCCCCCCCCCCCGCCCCCCACCACCACCACCCCACCCCACCCCTCCCCCTTTTTTTCTTTAAAAAAAAAAAAATCTTCGTTTGTACATGTTTGTGTGTGTGTGTGTGTGTGTGTGTGTGTGTGTGTGATACTACCTTTAAAACAGAACAAATGCAGGAAAACACATGGAGATAGATCTTACCAATTCACACCGAACTCCTATAATAAAAAACTGTTGTATTTGTCGCTTTTTTTTTTCTTTTTTTTTTCAAACGGCCAGTTGCTTTAACATCTCAAAACGAACATCCGAGATTACCAACAAGGAAACATTTAATTAATTACACGAATCGACGCAAGAGAAATTTTGCACGGAACCTTGATCAGTCAGTGTAAACATTCCTAGACAGCCATTGCTCAACCTCTGTCCATGAGGTATATTAGCGCGATTAAAACACACAGTTTTCCCCCGATACGAGTCTCTCTTCTGACGAAGCAGTCCTAATAATAATGGACAGATATTGAAGACACGTTGTCCAGTGTGTATGAACTTATATCACAGGTTGACATAAGTTTACAGTTGGGCCAACAGCAAAGTGAGAGCTGTGTTAACAATCAATGGTTTCTCCAGTGCGATGGGAAATCACTTCACAGCTAAGCCTTTTTGTGAAAAAACTAGGAGGCTAAATTGCACTGGCTCTTAGTGCTGCAGACCTTTGGGGGGGGGGGGGGGGGGGGGGGGGGGCTAGCTGGCCTTTGGGGGAACCATCCCAACGCCTACTGATCTAAAAACCCTCTCCGCCAAGAGAGTGGGGATATAATTTGGGCAAGACACTGTCCACTTAATTCTTGCCTAGATAGTCGGGACAGCAGTTACCTCTTCTGCTGTTCCGATGGTTATGGTCGAAAACGACTATCATACATACACACATACATACATTGAAGACACGTTGACGGTGCCCTGAGGCCATTCATGTTTTTTTCTCACATCCTGGGCCGGCCTGCCTGTATGGTGTCCTGTGAGACAAGCAGGCAAGCAATACAAGTAGAGATGGTGGGATTCACATTAAACCGGGTGCACAGACTTGAGTCCACACAGCTCGTGTGTGTGTGTGTGTGTGTGAACTAGAGAGCGGTAGAGAGAGAGAGAGGTGGGCGTAATGGCGAGAGAGAGTGTGTGAAGGGGGAGGCTTCTTTATTGAGGGTAAGATGGATTGGCTAAGAGGTTTTATGTACCGTGCCGTTAAAAAACCACAAAAAAGAAAAGAAAAAAACAACTTCATCGACGTTTTTAAGATAAACGCGTCCAAAAGCAATCGAAACTTTACGAACAAAGTTTTAAAAAAAAAGAAAAAAAAAGGGTATCATGTAATTCTGCTCGGCTGCGTGCATGCGTATTGGCGCGCGCGCGCGCGCACACACACACACACACACACACACACACACACACACCCCTCCTCCCAGCTTCTCGAACCCTCTCCGAACACGCAAATTGCTGCGTAATTCTCCGTCTCGCCCCTGTAGACTGGCTTGTAGTTGCACTCGCACTCCACGCGGCCTATTTCGGGAGTCGGAGGATTGAGTTCAATCGATCTTTTTGTAATTTTTTTCCTCTCTCTCTCTCTCTCTCTCTCTCTCTCTATATATATATATATATATATGTGTGTGTGTGTGTGTGTGTGTTTTTGTGTTGTTTTTTTTGTGTGTGTGTGTGTGTGTGTTTGTTTTTTGTTTTTTTTTGTGTGTGTTTTTTTAATTTTTTTTTTTTTATAAATCAGCTCCTTTGATGGCGTTATTGCTTTTCTTTTCCCACCAAGCCAGTAATTGACTGTTTCCTTTTTCTTTTTTTTTTTTTTAATATCCCTTTATTCTGCGATATTGTGTTTTTATTTTAAGACGAATGGCGCAATAGCCGAGTGGTTAAAGCATTGGACTTTCAGTCTGAGGTCCGGGGTTCGAATCTCGGTAACGGCACCTTTGGGTCAAGGGTGGAGATTTTTCCGATCTCCCAGGTCAAAATATGTGCAGACCTGCTAGTGCTTGAACCCCTATTCGTGTGTACACGTAAGCAGAATATCAAAAGAGCCTGTAATCCATGTCACCGTTCGGTGGTTTATGGAAACAAGAACATACCCAGCATGCATACCCCCGAAAACGGAGTATGGCTGCCTACATGGCAGGGTAAGAATGGTCATACACGTAAATGCTCACTCGTGTACATACGAGTGAACGTGGGAGTTGCAGCCCACGAACAAAGAAGAATAATTTGAAGACGTACGTTCGCGAACCAAGGAGAAGGTCAAAGAAGAAAAGAATGCAGCCCTAGCACGTGATCATAGCGATACAACGGCTGTCATGGTGACCAGACGACGACGACGACAACGTCGACGTCATTTCCTCCCCCCCCCCTCCCCCCCACTCCCCCCTGAGAAATTGTTTGGAAGTAGCAGGAATAGTACACAATGAACGGTATCGATTTTTCGTGGCCCATCAATTCTCTCGTCGCCTATCTCTCCTCATTTTCTGCCCTCCACACAACTTTTAAGTGTCTCCACCAGCGTGTCATCATCATCATCATCATGGCCACAATTGCTTTTGTGGAGCTGCGCGCTGCAGTTGTGTGTGCGTGCGCGCGAGCGCGCGCGCGTGCGCTGATTGGTGATGTTGGGAAGGGTGTTAGGTTGTGGCAAAGTCACAAAGGAACGCGAACGCACACACCATCACTGCTATATGATGCACTGCATTGTGCTCCATCGCTCTGCAATTCACGTCACTACGTTAGACGAATAATACACGTTCATAATCTCACATGTACGTGTCTACTGGCTTATTATGCTTGCATTCCATGCAAGCTGTTTTGGAGGAATTAGGTCAAGGAGTACGATCCATTAAAAAAAAAAAAAAAAAAAAAAAAAAAGGAATCTCTTGTTTCAATGATGTTGTCGCTTTAGATGCATTTTTTTTTTTAAAAAAAGGAAAATAAAGGAAAAATAAAAAGTCCCATGGAGTACGATCCATTAAAAAAAAAAAAGAAAAAGAATCTCTTGTTTCAATGATGTTGTCGCTTTAGATGCATTTTTTTTTTTTTTTAAAGGAAGATAAAGGAAAAATAAAAAGTCCCATGTCGACAGTCAACCCTGTTGTAAAAATGTGAGACGTGAATTCACACTTACCAGACAGGGGACAAGAAGGAAATGTAGGCACGATAATACAGAGTTCAGAACTGCTGTAATACTGGCCACCTGATTCTTCCAAGACGTTACACAGGAACAAGTGGTACGTTGAAGAAGATATCGATTTTTCGCTGCCCCTTAATTTTCTCCGCCCCCCATCCACCCCCCCCCCCCACCCCCCCCGACCCCCACCAACACCCGCTCCCTGCTCACTTTCCATCCCTCCCTCCCTCTCCACTTTTTTCAATTTTTGGAATAGTATCATCATCATGGCCTACAGTCACCTATCTTGCTCTTCGTCGGTGTTGCTTTTTGTGTAGAGAGGGGTGTTGATAGTGGCGGCTTTTTCGCATGAGAGCGCACGCGTTTGCACACACACGCACACACACACACACACACACACACACACGCCACATAGCTCGCTGTCTCACCCCTGTAGACTGGCTTATGCTTGCACTCAATGCAAGCTATTTTAGGACTCGAGGGGATGGAGTGCCATCGATTTTTTTTTTCCAATCCAGACTCTAGCTTCTTTGATGACGTTATTGCTTTTCTTTTCCCCCCCCCACCAAGTCCGTAATCAACAGTTTCCTTTTCTTTCCTTTTTTCTTCTGCGTTATTGTGTTTTATTTTCAGACGCAAGTTCGTGAACCCCGGGGGATAGGGTAGGGTAGGGTTGAAGGGGGTGGTAGGATAGTGGGGAAGGGGGGTTGGGGGGGAGCGGGGGGTAAGAACAAACGTGCCTTTAACGCAAATTGCTTGACAGCACAACGGCTGTCATGGTGACCAGACAACGACGACGACGTCAGATGTGTGTGTGTTGTATGTGTGTGTGTGTGTGTGTCTCTCTCTCTCTCTCTCTCTCTCTCTCTCTGTGTGTGTGTGTGTGTGTGTGTGTGTGTGTTGTTGTTGTTGTTGTTGTTTTTCCCCCCGAGAAGCCATATGGAAGTAGTAGTAGTTGTTGTAAGTAGAATGCTGTCGATTTTTCGCTGCCCATTATTTATTCTTGTTGCCCATTTGTTCCCCCTGCTCCCCCTCGCCCCTCCCCCCCACCCCCCCCTCCCGATAAGCTGTATGAAAGTAGTTGTAGTTGTACGTAGAATGCTATCGATTTTTCGCTGCTCATTAATTTTCCGCGTAGCCTGTTTCCCCTCTCATTTTCCTTCCTGCCCCACTCTCTCTCAGCACAACTTGTGAGTGTGTCTGTCCAGCGTGTCATCATCATCATCATCATCATCATCATCATCATCATCATCATCATCATGGCCGGGGTCGCCTGTGTGTGGAAATGCTCGCTGTGCACACTCTCTTGCCTTGTGATATTGGGAGAGGTGCTGGTGGTGGTGGTGGCGTTTTTTTTTGTTTTTTGTTTGTTTGTTTGTTGTTGTTGTTTTTTTACAGGTGCAAACACGTGTATGTGCATCCCCTTAGCTCTCCCACGCACCACACACACACACTCTCTCTCTCTCACTCTCTCTCTCACACACACACACTCTTTCTCTCTCTCTCTCTCTCTCTCTCTCACACACACACACACACACACACACACACACACACACACACACCTCTCTCTCTCTCTCTCTCTCTCTCTCTCTCTCTATATATATATATATATATATATGTATATATATTATATATATAGAGAGAGCTTTGCACTGAACAGGATAGTGGTGGAGGATGGAACAGGGAAGGGAGTGATCGGGAAGTAAGAAGCAGGTCGGTTGTTCATGTTGCATGTTTTCATTAGTGTTTTTTGTGTTTTTTTTAAAATAACAAATTGCTTCTTTCGTTTTCCTCATTTCGGGGTGAGGGTTGGATGTGAAAAAAGAAGAAGAACAAAAAAAAAAAAAGCATGGAGTTGCATTTTCTGTTACCCCCATTAATAACGAATTTGTCTGGACCCCTCCGCCCCTTCCCCCCCCCCTCTCTTTTTCTGTCTCTATGTGTGTTTCTCTCTCTGTCTGTCTCTCCCCCTCTCTCAGTCTCACTCTCTCTCTCTCTCTCTCTCTCTTTCAACACACCCTCCCCCATTATCCAGAGATAAAAGCACAAACTGTTTTTGTTTTATTTCCCCCTTTCACCACATTTCTGTTTCCTCTCTGACCAAAGCCCATTTACCGCACACAATCTCTGTTCAGTGCCCATGAAGTGTCGCCACTAGCCACGGGGCCACTCTGTTGATAGTAAGCAAAACAGCAGGGCGAGGAGAGAGAGTCCGACCCCCATTAGAGGGGGAGAATTACGTGTCGGCCTCTTCTCCACCATTGACTTCCAGGGTTCCTTGTTGTATTGGACTGCAGAGCTCTCTTGACGTGGCTTCTTCTGTCTCTTCTTTCTCCTGCTGATCTCTATCTCTTTCTTTGTCCCTCGCTATCTGTCCCTGTCTGTTTTGGACTCGGTGTCTCTCAGTGTGTGTCTTGCTGTATCTGTCGGCGTGTTTGTCTGTTTCGGCCAGTCTCTGTCTCTTTGCCTCTCTCTCTCTCTGTCTCCCCCCACTTCCCTTGTTTGTGTTCACACACACACGTACACACACACACACACACACACACACACAGACGAGCGCTAACAATCCCACTTCCCCTGCAGCCAAGGATGTGACTGTGTTGTCGCCCCCTGAAGTGTCATCGCCCACCAGATGTCGCTATGTGGGCCAGAAATGACCGCTGAGAGACCCATTAGCGGAGGGAAGGGGGGGGGGGGGGAGGAAGTGTAGAGTGTGGAGGAGCGTTTGTGTGTGTGTGTGTGTGTGTGAGGGGTGGGGAGTTCAAGGGGGTGCTAGTGGGTTGTTGTTGTTGTCTACAGGCTTTGCGTCCGCCTTCAGGCTGTAGCTGCAACACTGACCTCACTGCACAGCTGTCTTGGCTCTGTATCGGATTCTGTCTGTCTGATTCTCACTCTCTCTCCCCTCTCTCTCTCCCTCTCACCCTCTCTCTCTTGAGGAAGGTGGCAGAATGGTTAAATCTGCCAGTGCCAGTGCCAGTGCGGGTCTGGGTTCCAATTCCCGGTCTCGCCGTTTCTCCCAAGTGTGACTGGAAAATCAAACAGAGCACCTAGTCATTCGGATGAGGCGGCAAAAACACCACCACCCAAAGTAAGTCCCGTGTGCAACAAGCACTTTGCGCACTGTACTGAGGAAGAAGAAACCGCCATGGCAACAAAAGGGTCGTTGTCCTCTGGCAAAATTCTGCAAGAAAAATCCACTTGTGATAGGTACACAAATATATATATATATATATATATATATATATATTTATATACTCATAGCCTGACAAAGCGTATTGGGTTTTGCTGCTGGTCTGGCACCTGCTTAGCAGGTGTGGTGTATGGATATGTCCGTCTGAATGCAGTGAAGCCTTCTTGAGAAACTGAATCTCTCTCTCTCTCTCTTCCTCCTCCCCCTTTATCTCTGTGTCATCAGTTTATGCTTCTCTGTTCCTCCCCCCCCCTTATCCCCCCTCTGCATTTACTCTTTTCCTTCTCACCCCATCTCTCTTCTTCTTTCTGCTGCCGTCTTCTTTTTCTGCCGGTCACTCATCTCTGTTTCACTCTCTCTCTTTCTCTCTCTCTCTCTCTGTGTCTTTCCATCCCTACCGCTCCCTCTCCCCCCACTCCCTCCCTACCCAATCCACGTCGAATGAATAAATATTATTGTTCACTTAATCCAGCCTGAAGTTGTTATAAACAGCATCAGAAAAGCTTGTTCCCTGCCCTCCCATGCAGCCAGTGCTTGCCAGGAAATGTGTGTGTGTGTGTGTGTGTGTGTGTGTGTGTGACTGAGTGAGTGAGTGCAGCACACGCACACACACCAGTATCATCATACCCGTTGTGATTTCTTTTTAGATGAAAAATTAAATAAAAAATATTTTTAAAAAGCCACAACTGAACAGTATGTATGTAGGGGACGACAGACTGGGAGTAATACCACTGAAATGGTGAAGATGCTGAGGCAGAGAAAAACAACAACAACAACAACAACAACAACAGCAAAACAAAAACAGCCATGAGTGGTTTTTGATGTGGCATGTGTCGTCGGTCCATGTGGAATCATTTGTGCTTGTGACGTCAGCCGCTGGAGTAAAGTAGATTTGTCTCTTTGTCTCTTGGTGCACAAGTTCTTCGAACGTTGGATTCTCCATCTGAGAGGGCTGTAGGCGTTCGATCACGGTGTGAGAGCCTGATGGGGTAGGGGTGGACCTTTTTTTTTTTTTTTTTTTTTTTTCCTGATCCTGCAGTATACTTGCAGACCTGCATATGCCTTAATCTCACCAATGTATATGTGTATATATATATATATACACACGTTAGGTTAAGTGTACACACTTTTGGTTAAGAGGTCTAAAGGTCCCATAACCTTCATACAGCCATAACAGGTTCAAGGGGGTGAAAGGTCCCTGAGCTGTTTTGGGGCCATAGGGGCTGTTCATTCATAATGTCCACTGTGTCTTTTGCTCAGCATAGGAAACTGGGGCCCAAAGTCTCTCCGCCTTGCGCCACTTTTGACCTTCCCCCGACCAAAGTCAGGTTCCCTTTCCCCCACCTGGGTGGAGTGAGGAAAATCAGAGTAAACCAGCCTTTCCAAGGACACTGCACCATTGCTGACACTGGGTCTCGATCCTTGATCACTGCTGAACACTGGATCAGACGTCCAGCACCAAACTGAATGTGCCGCAGCACCCCCTTCGTATTACACATGCAGAAGATCAAAATATGTGTGTCATCAAGGATGTCATAATTCATGTCAGCGTTCCGTGGGTTAAGGCAGCCGAAATGGTGAGGCAAAAAGTGTCATAGCCATAAACATCTACATATATATAGAGAGAGATTCAAGTGAACCTGGGAGTGGCAATGGCACCCCGACAAACGCAGGTCAAAGTCTCTTTTGGTTTTATTCTGCAACAGTCTGTCTGTGTCTTTCTTTGTCAGTCTGTTTTGTTTGTTTGTCTGGCTCTCTCTCTTTCTCTCCCCCTCTCTCTTCTCTCTTGTTACTTGCTTATCTGTTACCTTAGATAATAAAGATTTTGTCTTGTCTTGTCTTGTGTTTCTCTCTTTCTCCTGTTTCTCTCTCTCTCTCTCTCTCTCTCTCTATTCTCTCTCCTGTTTTTCTCTCTCTTTGAGGGAGTTTTCTGCCTTCTTCTCTGCCTGTCTGCCTTTCTGTTACCCTCTCCCTCCTTTTCTCTTTCTCGTTCTCCACCTCTCGCCTCTCAATGACACAGATTAGGTTAAATGAACAAACGAATGAATAAATATATAAACTTATGAATATATATAGATAGACAGATAAATAAAATTCAATAAAAAAATGTTGTTCAGTCAGTTCAACTCAAAAGTTAGAAGAAGCTAAGCTCCTTAATGCGTGGAACTACCACTCCCCGCAGAGTTTGGCATGGGTCCAGGATTCCTGTTTTGATAAACATTAAGAAAAAAAAAAAATCCTCTTCAGTTGTGCAGGTGTAGGGTGCATGCTTTCCATATGGAATCATTCATTGTGGCTCGAGTTGATGTGCTCTTTCCGCTTTTTTTTCTTCTCTGTGTGCGTGTGTGCACATGAACCCACATTAGTTTCCATGTGTTTTAACTGTAATTTGTGTTCAGAATGTTGAGCTTGGTCTCATCTTTTCAAAGAATTGCACTTGACAGAAAACAACCAACCTACAGTCACTGTTATAGATTAAAAAGCACACACACACACACACACACACACACTCTTAAGAATGTATTGTCGTTTTTTTGTTAGTCCATTATTATTATCATTTCTGCCACTGCTATTACTATCACCATTGCCACCACCGTTGCTCACTGTATCTTTGTCATCACCACCATCACCACCATCATCACTTCCAGCAAAAACTTTACCACCATACTGTAACTTGATCACCATCATCGTCATCATCATTATCATCACTACCACCGTCACAGCCACTTTCATTGCTGCTATTACAATGATGATGATGATGACAATGATGACGATGATGATGCTTCAGGTCTGTTGTGCCAGTAGCAGTGCAGTGGACGATGGTGTTGTGTTGTTAGGATGATGATGATGATAATGATGACGATGATGATGATGATGATGACACAGGTCTGTTGTGCCAGTAGCAGTGCAATGGTTTTGTGTTGTTAGGGTGATGATGATGATAATGATGACAACGATAATGATGATGATGATGATGATACAAGTCTGTTGTGCCAGTAGCAGTGCAATGGACGATGGTGTTGTGTTGTTTGGAAGATGATGATGATGATGACGATGATGATGATTCAGGTCTGTTGTGACACAGTAGCAGTGCAATGGATGGTGGTGGTGTGTTGTTTGGAAGATGATGATGATGACAGTGATGATGATGACACAGGTCTGTTGTGCCAGTAGCAGTGCAGTGGATGGTGGTGTTGTGTTGTTAGGATGATGATGATGATAATGATGACGATGACACAGGTCTGTTGTGCCAGTAGCAGTGCAGTGGATGGTGGTGTTGTGTTGTTAGGATGATGATGATGATAATGATGACGATGACACAGGTCTGTTGTGCCAGTAGCAGTGCAGTGGATGGTGGTGTTGTGTTGTTAGGATGATGATGATGATAATGATGACGATGACACAGGTCTGTTGTGCCAGTAGCAGTGCAGTGGATGGTGGTGTTGTGTTGTTAGGGTGATGATGATGATAATGATGATGATGATGATGATGACACAGGTCTGTTGTGCCAGTAGCAGTGCAATGGTTTTGTGTTGTTAGGGTGATGATGATGATAATGATGACAACGATAATGATGATGATGATGATGATACAAGTCTGTTGTGCCAGTAGCAGTGCAATGGACGATGGTGTTGTGTTGTTTGGAAGATGATGATGATGATGACGATGATGATGATTCAGGTCTGTTGTGACACAGTAGCAGTGCAATGGATGGTGGTGGTGTGTTGTTTGGAAGATGATGATGATGACAGTGATGATGATGACACAGGTCTGTTGTGCCAGTAGCAGTGCAGTGGATGGTGGTGTTGTGTTGTTAGGATGATGATGATGATAATGATGACGATGATGATGATGACGATGACACAGGTCTGTTGTGCCAGTAGCAGTGCAGTGGATGGTGGTGTTGTGTTGTTAGGGTGATGATGATGATAATGATGATGATGATGATGATGACACAGGTCTGTTGTGCCAGTAGCAGTGCAATGGTTTTGTGTTGTTAGGGTGATGATGATGATAATGATGACAATGATAATGATGATGATGATGATGATACAAGTCTGTTGTGACACAGTAGCAGTGCAATGGATGGTGGTGTTGTGTTGTTTGGAAGATGATGATGATAATGATGACGATGATGATGATTCAGGTCTGTTGTGACACAGTAGCAGTGCAGTGGATGGTGGTGGTGTGTTGTTAGGATGATGACAATGATGATGATAATGATGCCGCTGCTGCTGATGATGATTCAGGTCTGTTGTGACAGCAGCACTGCAGTGGATGGTGGTGGTGTTTTGTCAGGATGATGACAATCATGATGACTTCGATGATGATGATGATGATTCAGGTCTGTTGTGACACAGTAGCAGTGCAGTGGAAGGTGGTTTTGTGTTGTTAGGATGATGACAATGACGATGATGATGATGATGATGATTCAGGTCTGTTATGACTCGGCAGCAGGGCAATATATGATGGTGATGTTGTGTTGCAGCCACCATGTTTCTCAACACCCTGACGCCCAAGTTCTACGTGGCTCTGACAGGCACTTCCTCCCTCATCTCCGGACTCATTCTGGTAATGACGACATTCATTTGTTGTTGTTGTCCTTGTTGTTGTTGGATCTCTGTCATCTCCGGACTCATTCTGGTAATGACGACATTCATTTGCTGTTGTTGTTTGTTGTTGTTGGATCTCTGTCATCTCCGGACTCATTCTGGTAATGACGACATTCATTTGCTGTTGTTGTTTGTTGTTGTTGGATCTCTGTCATCTCCGGACTCATTCTGGTCATGACGACATTCATTTGTTGTTGTTGTCCTTGTTGTTGTTGTTGTTGTTGTCCTTGTTATTGTATGTTGTTGGGTCTACCTTATCTCTGGACTCATTCTGGTAATAATGACATTCATTTGTTGTTGTTGTTGTCCTTGTTGTTGTTGTTGTTGTTGTCCTTGTTATTGTATGTTGTTGGATCTGCCTTATCTCTGGATGTTGACGTTGTTTGTTGTTGTTGGATCTCTGTCATCTCCGGACTCATTCTGGTAATGACGACATTCATTTGTTGTTGTTGTCCTTGTTGTTGTTGTTGTTGTTGTCCTTGTTATTGTATGTTGTTGGATCTGCCTTATCTCTGGATGTTGACGTTGTTTGTTGTTGTTGGATCTCTGTCATCTCCGGACTCATTCTGGTAATGACGACATTCATTTGTTGTTGTTGTCCTTGTTGTTGTTGTTGTTGTTGTCCTTGTTATTGTATGTTGTTGGATCTGCCTTATCTCTGGATGTTGACGTTGTTTGTTGTTGTTGGATCTCTGTCATCTCCGGACTCATTCTGGTAATGACGACATTCATTTGTTGTTGTTGTCCTTGTTGTTGTTGTTGTTGTTGTCCTTGTTATTGTATGTTGTTGGATCTGCCTTATCTCTGGATGTTGACGTTGTTTGTTGTTGTTGGATCTCTGTCATCTCCGGACTCATTCTGGTAATGACGACATTCATTTGTTGTTGCTGTCCTTGTTGTTGTTGTCCTTGTTATTGTATGTTGTTGGATCTACCTTATCTCCGTACTCATTCTGGTAATAATGACATTCATTTGTTGTTGTTGTTGTCCTTGTTGCTGTTGTTGTCCTTGACGTTGTTTGTTGTTGTTGGATCTCTGTCATCCCCGGACTCATTCTGGTAATGACGACATTCATTTGTTGTTGTTGTCCTTGTTGTTGTTGTTGTTGTTGTCCTTGTTATTGTATGTTGTTGGGTCTACCTTATCTCTGGACTCATTCTGGTAATAATGACATTCATTTGTTGTTGTTGTTGTCCTTGTTGTTGTTGTTGTTGTTGTCCTTGACGTTGTTTGTTGTTGTTGGATCTCCCTCATCTCCGTACTCATTCTGGTAATAATGACATTCATTTGTTGTTGTTGTTGTCCTTGTTGTTGTTGTTGTTGTTGTCCTTGACGTTGTTTGTTGTTGTTGGATCTCCCTCATCTCCGTACTCATTCTGGTAATAATGACATTCATTTGTTGTTGTTGTTGTCCTTGTTGTTGTTGTTGTTGTTGTTGTCCTTGATGTTGTTTGTTGTTGTTGGATCTCCCTCATCTCCGTACTCATTCTGGTAATAATAACATTCATTTGTTGTTGTTGTTGTTGTTGTCCTTGTTGTTGTTGTTGTTGTCCTTGATGTTGTTTGTTGTTGTTGGATCTCCCTCATCTCCGTACTCATTCTGGTAATAATAACATTCATTTGTTGTTGTTGTCCTTGTTGTTGTTGTTCTCCTTGTTATTGTATGTTGTTGGGTCTACCTCATCTCTGGACTCATTCTGGTAATAATAACATTCATTTGTTGTTGTTGTTGTTGTCCTTGTTGTTGTTGTTGTCCTTGACATTGTTTGTTGTTGTTGGATCTCCCTCATCTCCGTACTCATTCTGGTAATAATAACATTCATTTGTTGTTGTTGTTGTCCTTCTTGTTGTTGTTGTTGTTGTCCTTGTTATTGTATGTTGTTGGATCTACCTTATCTCTGGACTCATTCTGGTAATAATAACATTCATTTGTTGTTCTTGTCCTTGTTGTTGTTGTCCTTGATGTTGTTGTCCTTGATTGTTGTCCTTGATGTTGTTGTTGGGTCTACCTCATCTCTGGACTCATTCTGGTAATAATAACATTCATTTGTTGTTGTTGTTGTTGTTGTTGTCCTTGTTGTTGTTTGTTGATGTTGAATCAACTATATAAACAGCCAGTGTATGTGTAATCACCCTGGTTTTTTTTTGTTTTTGTTTTTTGTTTTTTTTCCGGTTGTTCGTGTGTGTGTGTGTGTGTGTGTGTGTGTGTGCAGGCACACGGGTGCCTATTTTTTGAAAAAACTATAATTTTGCTAGAGTCTCTCAGGAACTGATACATCTAATGGACTCTGAACTAGGACATCATTTAATAGTGATATGGTTGTGATACAGGCCTTTCTTATCATTGAAAAATCACTCCTTAGTCAGTGTATAGACCTTGAAGGTGAAAACACACCCAAAGACACAGCAATGATGATGACGATGGTGATCGACGATGATTACACAGGGTGATTACGTAGACACTGACTGTTTAGTGTGGGCCGATGGCCTAGAGGTAATGCGTCCGCCTTGGAAGCTGGAGAACCTGAGCGCACTGGTTCGAATCCCGACACAGTCGCCAGTATTTTCTCCCCCACCGCTATACCTTGAGTGCTGGTCTGGACACTGGTCATTCGGATGAGACGATAAACCGAGGTCCTTTGTGCAGCATGCACTTAGCACAATTAAATGAACCCAGGGCAACAAAAGGGTTGTCCCTGGCAAAATATTGTAGAAAAATCCACTTCAACAGGAAAACAAATTTTAAAAAGAAAAAATGGTGGCGCTCTCAGTATGGCGATGCGCTCTCCTTGGGGAGAGCAGCCCGGATTTCACACAGTGTGAAATCCATTGTGACAAAAAAGAATAATACAATGATAATACAATACAATACAATACAATACAATACAATACAGTGTTTATATATCTTTGCTGTATATCAGCCTGATTGGTTCTTCCCTCACTTATCTTTTTTTTTTTTCTTCTTTCTTTGTTTCTTTCTTCCCCCAGATATTTGAGTGGTGGTACTTCAAGAAGTACGGGACGTCCTTCATCGAGCAGGTGTCCCTCAACCACATCTCCCCGCTGCTGGGGGGAGGGGAGGTGGCCGGGGAGGGGGCCCAGGGCGGCGGGGCGGCGGTCAACAGCGTCAGCCCTAGCCCCTCCTCGGCCAGCAACACCTCCTCCACCCCGGAGTCCAGCCGCAGCGCCACCAATCAGCAGTCCTCTGTACCTGGTGAGGGAGGGGAGGGTGGTGGTGGGGGGGAGGGCTAGGGGGGGGGGGGATGGAGGGGTTGTGTGTGTGTGTGTGTTTGTATGTGTGTGTAAAATAGTGTATGTGTGTGTAAAATAGTGTATGTAAAACACCTCCACCCCTCCGAGTCCAGCTGCAGCACCACGAGTCAGCAGTCCTCTGTACCTGGTGAGAGGGAGGTGGGAGAAGTGGGTGTGGGTGTGGGGGGTGTATTTGGAGGGGATTTGGGGGGTTGTGTTTTGTGGATGTGTGTGTGTGTGTGTGTGTGTGTGTGTGTGTGTGTAAAAGACTTCCACCCCTGAGTCCAGCCACAGCACCCACCAGTCAGCAGTCCTTTGTACCTGGTGAGGGAGGGTATGAGTGTGTGTGTGTGTGTGTGTGTGGGGGGGGGGGGTGATTTGGAGAGGGGTGTTTTGTGTGTGTGTGTGTGTGTGTGTGAAACACCTCCATCCTTGAGTCCAACTGCAGCATCACAAGTCAGCAGTCCTCTGTACTTGGTGAGGGGGCATGTGTGGGTGTGTGGGATGGGGGGGGGTTGAGTTTGTGTGTGTGTATGTGTGTGTGTGTGTGTGCGTGCGTGTGTGTGTGTGTGTGTGTGTTATTTTGCCTAATCCATAAATGGAAATAATTCCCCAATAATTTCTATGCTTTAAGTCTCAAGACACGAACTGAAGAAGGGGGGAAAAACCCCCCAAATAAACTGCAGGCAAGAAAAACAATTTTTTTAAAGGGTGGCATTCTTTTGTGTAGCCACGCGCTCTCCCTGTGAAGAGCGGCCCGAATTTCACACAGAGGAATATGTTGTGACAAAAAAGAGTAATACAATACAATACAATACAATACAATACAATACAGATAAACTTGAGATCAGACAGGGTTAGATGAAGATGGACCCAATAATTTGAAGCAGAACCAAACCAAACCTGAATGTTAATTACTGCTGTACAACAACACCACAGACACTGAGACAGGATTTTTTTTTTTCAATAGGAATTTGTTCATGATGCTAATACTCTTCTCATTTTCTCTGAATACAGTTATTGAATCAGTCGTGTATATGTATGAACGTTGTTATGAGGGGGTGGGGGGGTGGGTGGGGGGTTGGGGGGGGGGGAGTAGGGTGACCATCTGTTTCCCTTTGTCCTTTTTGTGTACAGTTTGGAGCTTCAGTCCTGTTTTACAGCTGTGTGTTAATTATGAAACTGGATGCGTTTTCCAGGGTTGTAATTTTGTAATAAAAACTGTGTGCATGTATGTCTTTGAGACACACAGAGAGAGCGTGTATGTGTGTGTGTGTTGTGCACATGTGGAAATGTGTGCTTTTGTTCTGGTTTACATTACTGTTTGTATTCAGGTAACATATGATTATGTAATTATGTATGTGGTGGCTCCTGGGTGGTTGTGCGATTGATTGTTTTGTGTGTGTGTGTTTGAATGAACAGAAAGAAAAGGCTGGGATCGCAACATTCAGATGAAAGGCTTCAAGATCAGTATTATTAGTATCAGTATCAGTAACTCAAGGAGGCGTTACTGCATTCGGACAAATCCATGTACGCTACACCACATCTGCTAAGCAGATGCCTGACCAGCAGTGTAACCCAACGCGCTTAGTCAGGCCTTGAGAAACAAAACAGTGACAAAAAAAACAAAAACAACATTAAATATAGTAATGAATAAATAATTACACAGATA
The DNA here is from genome assembly GCF_041734735.1 of Babylonia areolata. Classification (NCBI taxonomy): domain Eukaryota; kingdom Metazoa; phylum Mollusca; class Gastropoda; order Neogastropoda; family Buccinidae; genus Babylonia; species Babylonia areolata. Next base: position 12,646,997 of record NC_134900.1, on the reverse strand, counting down.
AATTAGTAAATGAATTTGAGAAAAGGAAAGAAAAAAAAAAAGAGCCTAAATGAATATATAGATAGATAAGGCTTCAAGAGATAAGAACAATGAAAAAGAAGAAAAAAGCAAAATAAAAACAACAACAAACAAACAAACAAAGAAAAGACACTTTCTTAGTTAACAGCTTGACCATCTTGCTGACACGGGTTATTACTTTTTCCTTTTGGTGCCACACACTAACTGTGTCAAACTCTTTAATGCATCACTTTGACATTGTAAGTTTTTTTGTCATACAAAAACCAAGCAGAGAGTATATGTGGAGTGATGGCCCAGAGGTAACGCGTCCGCCTAGGAAGCAAGAGAATCTGAGCGCGCTGGTTCAAATCACGGCACAGCCCCCAAAATGTTCTCCCCCTCCACTAGACCTTGAGTGGTGGTCTGGACGCTAGTCATTCGGATGAGACGATAAACCGAGGTCCCGTGTGCAGCGTGCACTTAGCGCACGTAAAAGAACCCACGGCAACAAAAGGGTTGTTCCTGGCAAAATTCTGTAGAAAAATCCACTTCGATAGGAAGAACAAATAAAACTGCACACAGGAAAAAATACAAAAAAAATGGGTGGCGCTGTAGTATGGCGACGCGCTCTCCCTGGGGAGAGCAGCCCAAATTTCACACAGAGAAATCTGTTGTGATAAAAAGAAATACAAATACAAATACAAACACAAGCTCCCTGTTTGGGTGTCGTAAAAATATACCGTATCATGTTAAAACTCTTGATACATCAGTTTAGCATGGTAAGTATATTTGACCAAAACAAGGAGTATAACACAAAATCCCTGTTTTGGTGTCATAAGAATATACAGTACCATGTCAAAACTCTTAATGCCTCAGTTTGACTTAGTAAGTACGTACATCCATCCAAACGGGGTAACTCCACATGCTCACTGAGGTGATTGATTTCAGTCAACACATGTTTTAGTGACATGATTGACCAGACAGATGCTTTTGGGAGTATGGAGTGATACCGTAATATTCTTTCCCCCCCCCTCCCCCCGACCCCCCTCCTCCTACCCCCCCAAAAAAAAGAATTCCCATCTCAAAGCACACACCACTTTTCCCTCCCAAGACCATCGAAACTGATACACAGCCAAAAAAAAAACCTAAAAAAAAACAACCCCAAAAAACGGCGGACGGATGAGCGGCATGTTTGAAGAGGAGCAGAGAGGGAGATAGCCGGAGACAGGGGGAGGGGCGTATTTGCTGTCCATTGATTTCTCTCTCCCACCGCCGATGATGATGATGATGATGTGTTTTCAGACTGTAAACTGTGGCGGAACCCCCTGAACCTGTTCCGGGGGGCAGAGTACTTGCGCTTCAGCTGGGCCACGGGCAAAGAGCCCCTGACGTATTACGACATGAACCTGTCGGCCCAGGATCACCAGACCTACTTCACCTGTGAGGCCGACGCCGGAAAACCCGAGTACGAAAGTGAGTAGTGAGTGAGGGAAGGGAAGGGAAGGGAAAGGAAGTTGTAGAGTGACTTAGTTATTATTGATGTGGTGATGCTTTTTTAGTCTCCTTGTTTTTGGGTTTTTTTGTTGTTGTTTTTTTTTCCATGAAAAAGAACAGGAGAGAGGAAGTGGGTTGAATGTTGATGTAGATTGTCATGTACACTCATACACACATGTGCATGTGCTCACGTACGTAACACACACACACACACACACACACACACACACACACACAAACACATGCTCATGCAAATGCACACACAGACACACACACACAGACACACACACACACACACACAACACACACACACACACTCACAACACATATGCACACACAAGAACAAGCACACACACACATGAACACACACACACTCACGAACACACACACGCACACATCAACACAAACACAGACACACACACACACACACACACACAAACAAACAAACAAACATATCCACCACACAAGCAAACCACACACACACACACAACTTAATGATTGTCCAGGATATTAACTCTTTCCATACGAACGGCGAAAGAGACGACGTTAACAGCGTTTCACCCCAATTATCATCATCAAAATATTGCAAGCTGAAGGCTCTTATACTGAAGATGTGAATGTTGACAAAGAATACCACAATTCTGACGATGGAAGCTAATGGTTGGGTCATTCAGACACTCACTGGACATCCGAGGGGTCTGTGTAGAGGAGAAGAGAGGACTGGCTGTACTGAGTGAGTTAAACAGTCGGAAAGCCTTCAGCTAAGCACTACAACAAATATGAAAGAGTGGGAAGGGGATGAGAAGAAACAGACAAAAAAGAATAAAGAAAAACAATTAAAGAGAAGAAATACTGAAGGGAACAGAGAAGAAAGATATGAAAGGGGAAAAATAGGGGAAATAGCACTGAAGGAAAGTGGGATGGAAGAAAGAAAGATGAAAGAGGGGAAATCAAAGCCTTGTTGCCTTTCAGTCATGCAGATGGCATGGAGGGAACGGAACCCGCAAGCCCGGATCAAAGCTGCTCACGAAGCGTTAGAGAAAAACTCAGAGTGAGTGCTGCTGATATTTTGTGTGGATCTCTGTGTGTGTATGTGTGTGTGTGTGTGTGTGTGTTTGTGTGTGTGTACTGTGAGTATAGACATTGATGTGTTAGTGTGTATGCAATGTTGAACATGGGTCAACGTGTGCTTATGTATGTGAGTGTGTGTGTGTGTGTGTTAGACTCTAGAGCGGATCATTAATGAGTTTGTGTGTTTGTCATGTCATTTGTGTGTGGGTTTCTATCCTGTGCTGCTTGTGCTTGTACAGGTGAGTGCATACATGTGTGTGTGTGTGTGTGTGTGTGTGTGGAAGTGTTCAACTCTGGAGCGGATCATGTTTATGAGTTATTGTGTTTGTCATGTCATGTGTATATTGCGGATCATTAATGAGTTTGTGTGTTTGTCATGTCATTTGTGTGTGGGTTTGTATCCTGTGCCTGCTTGTGCTTGTACAGGTGAGTGCATACATGTGTGTGTGTGTGTGTGTGTGTGTGTGTGTGGAAGTGTTCAACTCTGGAGCGGATCATGTTTATGAGTTATTTTGTTTGTCATGTCATGTGTATAATTATGTTTATCTATGTGTGTGAATGTGTTTGAAATGGTGCATTGATTGTGTAGCTGCAGCTTTGAAAAAGAAAAAAAAAAAAGAAGAAGCAGTAGTATTAGAGTTTGTCCTGTCTGTGAATGAATCACAGTTGCACATTTGGGTATGTTATGATGCGGTCAGTTGTTTTGTGATTGTGTGGGTGAAAACACTGCCCAAAGTCACACATGTCTGACCTTTCCACTTCAAAGTGACACTTGTTTGACATTTAATGTCATTGTCTGGGCAGGGCACGCACACGCACATGCGTGCGTGCATGCGTGCTTGCTTTGTGTGTGTGTGTGTGTGCGTGTGTGTGTGTGTAAGAGAGTAGAGAGAGAGTGTGTGCATATGGAATTGAGGAAGTGTGTGTGTGTGTGTATCTGTGGAAGTGAGAGAGAATGTGTGATTACATGTGTGTGTTTGAGAGAGAGAGAGAGCATGAGAGAGAATAATTGTGTGTTTTTCATGACAGAAATGAGAGCTTGTGCATCTGTGTGCTTGTGAGTGTGTGTGTACATGAATTCATATACGTGTGTGTGTGTGTGTGTGTGCGCATGTGAACATGCACATTTGTGTGTGAAATTATGAAATTGTATGATTCAGCGTGTTGATACACTGTAACAGTAGCATACCAATAAACTCCATCTGTTACAACATAGAAAACCTACAACCTGACACTATGAATCAGCTCAGTTCATGACGGGCGCAACAGCTGAGTGGTTAAATTGGTCTGTGTGAAGGTCCTGTGTTTGAATCCCTGGTCACAGTGACTGGTAGGTAAAGGGTGGAGATTTTCCTGATCTTCCAGGTCAACAGATGTGCAGACCTGCTAGTGCCTGAACCCCCTTTGTGTGTATATGCATGCAGAAGATCAAATACGCATGGTAGAGATCCCATAATCCATGTCGGCGTTCGGTGGGTTATGGAAACAAGAGCATACCCAGCATGCATCCCCCTCCACCCCTCCCTCCGAGTATGAATGGCTACATGGTGAATGTAAAAAAAAAAGTCATAAATATAACAGCCCATCATGTATGTGAGTGAATGTGGGAGTTGCAGCCCAGGAACGAAGAAGAAGAAGAAGCTCACTACACTGCAGAAAATGAAAGTAGGGAGGGACGGGCGCAATAGCCCGAGTGGTTAAAGCGTTGGACTTTCAGTCTGAAGGTCCCGGGTTCGAATCACGGTGACGGCGCCTGGTGGGTAAAGGGTGGAGATTTTTACCATCTCCCAGGTCAACATATGTGCAGACCTGCCAGTGCCTGAACCCCCTTCGTGTGTATACGCACGCAGAAGATCAAGTACGCACGTTAAAGATCCTGTAATCCATGTCAGCGTTCGGTGGGTTATGGAAACAAGAACAAACCCAGCATGCACACCCCCGAAAGCGGAGTATGGCTGCCTACATGGCGGGTTAAAAACAGTCATACACGTAAAAGCCCACTCGCGTATATATGAGAGAACGTGGGAGTTGCAGCCCACGAACGCAGAAGAAGAAGAAAGAAGAAAGTAGGGAGGGAAGGAGTGTTGTGCAGACTGACCGTACCTTGTGTACTCATCCCAACACATTCTGTTGTCCAGTTTTCAGCCATTTTCTCAACTGCAAAATCTGACAGCAAACTAAGCATTCATGAACGTTTTTTCTGTCCTTTTGACTTAGAGGGGAAATGAAAAGATCATCTATGGAAACGTGAAAGGATAAATTCTGCTGTTGTTGATATATGTCCGTTCTTGTTTTGTGAAGCATTTTCATCATCCTGTAGTTTTACAGGCGAGACTTGCTTAGCAGATAAATCGATTTCAAACATTCTAAGCTATGAAGACCATGCTATTTTACTTTTAGTTTTCATCGAAATAATTTTCACTTGATTTAAACACAAGTGTTAGGTGGTCAGATGTGGCATTTTGAAGAAGTGCCAGTCTGATAAGAAAACCTTGAGCTAAGACTCCATATTAACATAAAATGTGCTCTGGCAGAGTCTGAAAGTAGGGGAAAGTCAACAATGTGTGTGTGTGTGTGTGTGAGAGAGAGAGAGACAGAGAGAGAGAGAGATAGTGTGTGTGTGTGTGTGCGTGTGTTTACATGCATGTGTGCATGTGTGTTTGTTTAACACTTTACATTTCCCTGTGTTTCAGCTGTGCTCCTGCATTGATACTGTTGGCAGAGGAGGAGGCTTCCACAATAGTCGATGTGAGTCTTTGTGTCTCGCTGTTTGTCTTCGGTGGCTACGCTCTGTGTGTGGCCACTGTGTTTGGTCAGAGCACTGACAATGGCCGTGGCCTTGTGTGTGTATGACTATTATTCTGATTTGCATCTGAGTGTGAGTTTGCAGAGATAAAAGTTTTGTGACTCTGTGTGTGTGTGTGTGTGTGTGTGTGTGTGTGCAAGTAAGCACGTATGCATTTATGATAGTGTGTGTGTTGTGCATGTTTGTGTGTGTGTGTGTGTGTGTGTGTGTGTGTTAGTTTGTGCATATATGATTGTGTGTTTGTAGGATTAATACCTCATTTAATAGATTATTATTTTAGGTATGTGATACTTGATAATTCTATGTAGGTGTAAGGAGTGCAAGGAGGTGAAAATCACAAAGAAATAAAAAGGTCGTTGGACACTTTCTTTTTTCTTTTTTTCCCCCCTAGTTTCTCGGTTTATTTTTCCTGTCTGCAAAAATCTCCCCGAGTGTTGTCAGTTTAATGCATCAATGTGTACAGCTTTTTTTCCCCTCCATCCACCTGTTGGTAACCCCACTGACTTGCGTTGCTGTGCGCTCCTTGCAGGCAGAGAAGACACTGAAACAGGCGTACAAAGCGGCAGAAAGCAGCTACCGCAAGTCTCAGGCCACACAGCATCAGAACCCAGTGCAGGAGGCATTACACAGTGAGTGCGTTGTTATCGAGTCAGGCTTTTGTTGGGACAGGGCCCATTCTGGAATCAGAACTGGAATAACTTTTATGATTATGATCTCTCAGTAAGAGAAATTATTCAGCGTGGTGAAGTCTCTGATACGTGTGTACGAGAAGAGCAGTAAAGCATGCCTTGTAACTTATGCAGCAGAATCATGTGCAGCAAAGTCCTAGCAAAGCAAGCCTGATTAAAAACATATCACCTTTTGATGATCTAGAACTGACTCACGCTCATGTGCACATGTGCATGCACATGCGCGTGCACACGCACACACGCACGCACACACGCACGCACGCACACACACACACACACACACACACACACACACACACACACACACACACACACACACACACACACACAAACAAACAAACACACACACACACACACACACACACACACACACACACACACACACACACACACACACACACACACACACACATGCCTGTACACACACTTGTTTGCACGTACAAAGTATTGATAAGTCAGTGTAATGGTGTGTCATGGATTTCTTTCTTGTTTTTTTAATATATTTCAATATTTCCTTTTAGATTTAATTTCCGTGTTTCAATGACAAAGCTAGATCTGGTTTTCACATTTCTGTAGACAAAACAAAAAAAACGTCTAGTATTTTTTGTTTTTTTTTTTTTCTGGTGATTTTTGGAATCAAAAGTTTCAGTCTTCATCATTGAAGCACTGACATTTGAAAGTTGCAATGGAATCATCATCACTTAGAACATCAAATGCATGCACATTTTGTACAAATTTCTTCATGGTGTGGAAGATTCACCGTCTTTCTCTGAAAGGTTGTTTGTGGCTAAATTTTTACAGCTTCCGAAAAGATCAGTTCTGATGTTTTATATACAGTGAATTGAGGTGGTATTACATTGTGAGCTTTTTATTCTTTATATATGTATGTGTGTATATATATATATATGTATATATATATATATATATATATATATATATATAATTTTATTTTATTTTATTAAAAAAAATTTTTTTTTATATAAATAATATTAGTAACGAGTGGTATTTGAGTCAAAGTCTAAACACCATTAGTGAATGTAATGGCTGCCCATATACTTTGGTTTAGGGGGTTTTTGGGTTGTTGTGGGTTTTTTTGTTTGTTCTTGAAATAACCCTGAAGGATTAGAATTTATATTTGGAGCCATGCAGCTGCTGTCACTTATACTCACTGCCAGTCATTCCCAGAATTTGAGGCTGTTAGGAGTTTTGGATGTTAACTCTTTTTCCCCGTTATCTCTCCTGGGTCTAATTTTCTTTTTCTTCTTTTTTTCTTTTTTTTTTTTATCTTGTTTCAGGGCGAGACACCAACATTCTGGTCTACATAAAGCGTAGACTTGCCATGTGTGCACGGAAACTGGGGCGTACCAGAGAAGCTGTCAAAATGATGAGAGATGTAAGAGGGAGAGAGAGTGTGTGTGTGTGTGTGTGTGTGCATGTGTGTTTTATATGCATGTGTTTTATTACACAGGGTACATGTGTGTGTGTGTGTGTGTGCGTGTATGCGCACATGTAGACAGTGTGTGCATGTGACAGTGTGTTTTCAACCAGTTCCAGAAACACACATGCATACTTTTTTCTCACAAAACAACACCAAAAACCCTTGCAAGGAAAATCCTTGTATTATAACAGTGATACTACATAAGGAAGGTTGTTTTTTATGTGTGTGTGAGAGAGAGAGAGTGCATACCTCTCATACTTGTTTTGATATATTTTTTCTTTCATATCACTGGAAATCTTTTTTTTTTTTTAATGACAATTCTTCATAACAATGATGATGAAGTTGATGGACCCCCCCTCCCCCTCCTCTCTCCCCCCACCCCCACCCCCCTCCGCCCCTCCCCCCCGTCCCACATCCCCTTATACTGTGCAGCTTCTGAAGGAGTCCCCAGGCATGAACTTCAGCATCCAGGAGAACTTGATAGAGGCCCTGCTGGAGCTGCAGGCCTACGCCGATGTGCAGGCCGTGCTGGCCAGGTTTGATGGTGAGTCACTTGCTGCTGAGGTCTGGACTCCTTCATGCCTGTGTGTGTCGATGATGATGATGATGATGATATGAGTACTTATATAGCCCCCCCCCCACCCTCCTCAACCCCACCCCCACCCCCCACACACACCCCAGTGTTGCACTGATCGTCTGACAGGTTGTGGTGGCAGTAAGGGGTTACAGTCGTGTATTCATGACATGAGTTTCCTGTGTTCTATCCCTGGTTTTGCCACTCGTGGGTTGAGGTTTTTACAATCTCACAGGTCAACATGTGTGCTGACCTTCTAGTGCCTGAACCCCTCTTTTGTGTGTGAAAACACGTGTAAAAGATCAAATACACATGTTATATATACAACCGCCTGATGGCTTGCCATTGGGCGCTCATCATTCGTTTCCTGTGTCATTCTTCAATCAGATTTCAGGCTCGCACATATACACAGCTCAGACAGAAATGTAACATTTTACGTGTATGATCGTTTTGACTATTTACCCTGCCATGTAGGCAGCCATACTCCGTTTTTGGGGACATGCATGCCATAACCCACAGAACGCTGACATAGATTACAGGATCTTTAACATACATATTTTATCTTCTGCATGCGTATACACATGATTGTTTGGAAGGTGCGGTAGCTGAAAGTGTTAGAGCGCTGGATTGACGACCTGAGTTTCCTGTGTTCTATCCCCCTGGTTTTTGGCACCCGTGGGTGAAGATTTGGCCAATCTTCTAGGTCAACATGTGTGCAGACCTTCTAGTGCCTGAACCCCTCTTTGTGTGTGAAAACATGTGTAGAAGATCAGTTACACATGTTAAAAGATCCTGTGATTCGTCATGTCAGTGTTTGATGGGTTATAGAAAAAAAAAAGAACATACCCAGCTTGCGCACATCCTGAAAAACAGTATGGCTGCCTGCTTGGCAGGGTAAAAACAGTCATACACATAAAAACAAAAAGCCCTCTCATACATACAAGTGAACATAGGAGTTGCAGCCCATGAATGCAGAAGAAGAAGAAGGTGATGGTTAAAACAACCCAATTGCAGGAGACCATAAGCATGTTGGTCAAGGGCTGACCAGTGTCTTGGGCTTATTATGCCCAGGTCAGGCATCTGGCCTTTTTTTTTTTTTCCAGGCAGATGTAATGCAGCGTACATGGATCAGTGCACATGCTTTGACATCTCCTTGAAACTGGAACTGAAGCACAGAGGGAGGTGTTTGAAAGGGGGGAGGGGAGTGAGAAGGGGGGGGGGCAGGTGAGCAGTCCAGTGTGTATTTAATTCAAAACAATTATTTTACAGATCTAAGGCTGGTTTAAAGTCATTACAGACATGGTAACAAGCAGTTCATTCAGCAGATAAATTGCTCCTCAGAATCTGCTTGAGCAGTAAGTGAAGAGAAGAGGAGAGATAGCTGTTGAAAAAAAAAAAAAAAAGAAGAAAAAGAAATGAATAAACAAACCTCTTTCACAAAACATAGACATAAGAAGAAAGTTATAGTTTTTCAGACAACTACTTTCACAGGGTTCATACAGGTTTTAAAAGCTTTTGAAAATGTTTTGAAAAAAGGACACAACTTTTTTTTAATCCTTAGAACTAGAAATCTTTAGGTTTGTAAAAGTTTGTTTTTTTAAATTTGGCTCTCTTTATTGAAAAAAAAAAATCTGTACATTGTTTCTGTCAGTGACTGATAAAATGCTGCTAGGAGATGTTCCACCTGAATTTAGATTTAAAAGTAATATAATGATTGAAAGAAATCCAGTCATGAAAGGATCTTTCTGATGTAAATTGTGGTTTTCATCTACTCATGCAAGGGACATAAGCCAGGACTTGAAACGACTTGTGTTTTATGTGGGTTCTGTGTTCATTGTATAATAGGAAGTGGTGAGTTCTGAGACTATCACAAAGTCAGGTGTGCACATTTATGTGCTGAAACAGTGCACCATCAAGGTGTTAAGATTTTGTAGAGAGATCTTTGGAACAAGTAAAGTTATTGTGATTGAACCTGTCCTCCATTCTGATACTAGTTTATGGGCTTTTATACATTCTGAAAGCAGTTTGATGTGTTAGTGAAATTTTCTGTTACAGATAAAGACATCATACATCAGATTTCAATTGTTTTTTGTACATACATGTGAAACATAGATTTGCAGCAGCAACAACTTTACCCAGAGATGGTCTGTGTGAGTGTCTGGGCATGAAGCAGTGATTACAGTAATCCTTGCCTTCCTTTCCAGAAAAACAGAGAGAGAAAAAAGTGGAGTGCAGATCCACATTATTGCAAGACTGATGGAAGGCCTATGTATAATTTTGATTTTGTTGCAGATATCAATCTACCCAAGTCAGCAACCATATGTTACACTGCAGCATTGCTCAAAGCGAGAGCCGTTGCTGACAAGTAAGTTCTTTTGTGTTTTACTTCAGTCATCAGTGTCTGGAAGTGGCTTCTTCATTCTGGTACCATCATGCTTGCTACCACATCTCTCTCAGCCCAGCAAAGAACAGCTTGTAGAACGCAGTGTAATGCCAAATGTAATTAAAAAAAAAAAATTATATTCCAAACTGCTCTTTGTTTTCAATTCAATTCAATTGAAAAACACTTTATTAATCCATATGGAAATTATGTGCAGTCACAGGCTTATTGTAAACACCAACATAAAATGAACATGCGCAACATAAAAGACATTAAAACAAGTCAAATAAGAACTCACAGTAGCTGACGATAGACTAAAACAAACCACACACACACACACACACACACACACACACACACACACACACACACACACACACATGTGCGTGGGCGTTAAGACAGGTATTGCACAACAATGTATACAAATATATAAAAAAAATCTAGCAAATAAATTGTTATGATGAGTGGCATTCTACAGAAACCCTGCAGTCATTTTGCTTGAAATGGGTAGAATGTAAAATTTGAGCATTGATGAAATATTTGGCAGTCCTAGGGGTGTTGGCATAAAATGAAGAGTTCCTGTGCACTGAAATTCAACACATTCCATTGGTGTTGTGGCAGGTTTTCCCCAGACATAGCGTCCAAGCGCGGTCTGAGCACGGCAGAGATGACAGCGGTGGAGGCCATACACAGAGCTGTGGAATTCAATCCACATGTTCCTAAGGTGAGCTTGGGGCGGTAGTGCGGGCAGGGTACTTTGTCACCACTCCAACTGTGGGAGCTTGTGGCCCTGGTCTTTCTGTTTCGGGGCACCAACCTTTGTTTCACCTCTAGTGTGTCACACCATTCATGTTTTGTGGAGTTTTCTCATGGCACTGTGGTTTTCTTGCATGGATGAGTCCGTTTGAATCCTTAATCTTAGTAGTTAAGGGGTGCCTGGTGAAAGATTTGCATGATAATGATCAATGCAGGTTTCAGTTTCACTTCCAGCCTCTTGTTCTTTTTTTTGTGCATGCATTCCAAGTCAGCAAGTGTGAAATGAATTGTCATAGATATGTTTCACTTTAGGTACTGGATTGTAAAGCGCTTAGAGCTTGCTCATGCTTGAATTGTAGCGCTATATAAAAAGAAGATATTATTATTATTGTTATTCAGTTATAAAAAGAAATTGTGCATACATATTAACAACAACAAAAAATGTGCCTCTTTGCAGTATCTCCTGGAGACAAAGAGCTTAATCTTGTCCCCCGAGCACATCCTGAAGCGGGGGGACAGCGAAGCCATCTCCTACGCCTTCTTCCACTTGCAGCACTGGAAGAGGGTGGAAGGGGCCCTTAACCTCCTGCACTGCACCTGGGAGGGCAGTAAGTAAAGGGGGGGGGGGGGGGCTCAGGGGAGGTGGGGGGGATTGGGTTCGAGGCCTCAAATCATGGTGTTGTGTCCTTCAGAGATGCGCTTTACTTCCTTTTTTTTTTTCTTCCTCACTCCACCCAAGTGTGAAACAGGTACCTGACTTTGGTTGGGGAAGGGTATATAGATGGAAGGATAGGATTGGGTTGCGCCTTTGCATGCTGAGCCCTAGATACAGTAGATATGATTTCACTGCCATGATAGCCAAAATAGGGGACCTTTTACTTTCAACCTTTTTCAGTACACATTCTGGGGTTTTGTTCATGCGTTCACAAGGGCTGAACCAAGACCATTGGAAATCCATTGTTATTTGTATTCAAGAATAGGTAATATTGATGATGGTAATGATGATGATAATGATGATGATAATGATGATGGTGATACTACTACTACTAAAAACGATGTGTATGATGATGATGATGATGATACTATAATAATAAATTTGATAGTTATATAGAATCATAGTTATTGGCTGCTTTGGATATCCAAATGAGATGCATCCCAAAATTGCTGGCATGCCGACTTGAACTGAAAAGTGAAGTAGAAGACACAAACATGCCGCTTATGATATCAACTGAATCTGAGAAAACATTGTACTCAAATCAGTTTGCATTTTTATGACTATTTCTTTTCCTCTTAATTCACTTTTACTTGTGTCAGAAGACAAAGAGGATTGTGTTTCCTGTACATGTATGTATGTGTCTAAAAATGTGTGTTTTTATGGAATTTATTTCTTTTTAATCTAAGCATTATTTACTTGATATTTTTGTTTGGTGGATCATGCTTTTTTTATTCATTCTTTGAACGCATTGGATTGAGCTGTTGTAATGTTGTATGTTATGTTTATATCTGGCTCGATGATGTAAGGCACTTTGAGCAGCATTAGTACTGGATATCGCGCCATAGAAAAGTTATGAATTATTAATTATTGTTGTTATTATTAATGCCAGACAGAAGAACAGAAATAACTTTTTTCCTGCAAAGTTTGTTCTAGATGGTTAGAATGACTGGAATGGACATTGCAGATTGTTATTCCCCGCCTCCCTTTTTTTTTTTTTTAATGCTAGTATTTCTTGTGGCCTCCTTATAGATAACAGCTGATTTTGATGATGTGAAGGTGTGGGTAGAAGGTGGAGTGTGTAGACTGTCAGCATGCTGTATTAATTATCCCCCCTGTTGGGAGAGTTGGAGAGTTACTGGGGAATAAGTACGGGAATAAGCATGTCTATTTCATCATCTCCTTTCCTGTGTGCTTTGTAATGGACAAGGGCAAAAACGTGAGCTTAAGCTTAAGATTCCTCATAACATGAGATAAGGCACAAATATGTGTGTGTGTGTGCACATGTGTGTGGTTCTGTGCATTCATGCTTGTGTGTGTGTGTTTGTATGTGTAGGGTTGCGTGTGTGCATGCTTGTTTGAATGAGTGCTTGCATGTGTGTCTCATCTGTATAAAAGAGATGAATCAGCTTTTATGTAAGCACACTAATTGAGACAGTCACATTCTTCTATGTGTTGGCCATACACTGTAGTGTTTTGTGTCTTGCAGCATTTAGAATGATCCCCTACCCCCTGGAGAAAGGCCACCTGTTCTACCCCTACCCTACGTGCACAGAGAGCGCTGATCGAGAACTGCTGCCATGTGAGTGGTGCTCTCTTTCTTGTATTGTTGTTGTATTTTGTATTTGTTGAAGTAATTTTGTATTACCCTTTGTCACAATGGATTTTTCCCTGTCCCCAGGGAGAGCGTGTCACTTAAGTGCAGCACCATCTTTTTTTCTTTTTTTTTCCCCGTTTTTTTCTGCCTGCAGGTGTGTGTGTGTGTATGTTTGTTTGTTAGTTTTTCTGCAGAATTTTGCTGGGGGACAACCCTTTCATTGCAGCGTTTTTGTTTTTTTTAAAACATGCACTAAGTGCATGCTACACACGGGACATAGGTATATCGTCTCATCAGAATGACAGACATTCAGACCACCACTCAAGGTCTTTTGAAGGGTGAGAAAATACTGCTAAGTGTGGGATCAGATCCTTTGCACACAGATTCTCTCGCTTCCTAGGCGGATGCATATTCACTAGGCCACCACTCTACTCCTTACGGTATTCTGAAAAGTCACTGAATTCTGGTGGGCTTTGGTGACAGATTTTTTTGTTGGTTTTTTTTTCTGAAAGTTGGGATGTAAGTTGCACCACAAAGTCGATGTTCGGGGAACTTTTCATTGTATAAGTTTATCTATGAGGCTGATTGGGTTATGTTGTGAGTGAGTGTTTTTGTGCTGTGCTTGGAACCAAAGGTAAATGAGAGCAATGACATTTGAAGAAAAAAATCTGTTGAAGTGTGTGTTCATGTCTGCTTATCTTGCAGCTTCTGTTATACACTTAATAGTTTTTAAGCCAGCAGTGTGATCCCTAGTGAAAAGCGCATTCTTGCACACTTGGTGAAGCAAAAGAGTTTGAATGACATATTGAATATAAGATTTAGATGAAATTCTGTAGCTGAAAGCAATCTCAGAGTACTAACATGTTTATCTTCCAGTATATGTCATTTCACAGACAACCTTCCCAGTGATTTTTGGGCAGGAAGAACCAGCCATCACATATGATACATTTTGACTTGTCTGTTAATGTCAGTTTCAAATGCATATATTTCAGTAATAACAAGTTTCATACACCAGATGTTTGCCTTTTGTTCTTTAAGAAAAAAAAAAAGTTTTAAAAAATGCAGAAAAGATCTTGAGCTTGTTCCATTATTCAACAGTCCTTCCCCTTGTAATCATGAGATTTGTTTGCAGTTTGTAAGATGTAAATACATGTGTTTTTTTTTTTTTTTGTTTTTTTTTTTTGTATCTGAGTTCATGAGTATTGTTTTTGTTTTGTCTGCAGCATTTCATGAGGTGTCGGTGTACCCCAAGAAAGAGCTGCCCTTCTTCATCCTGTTCACAGCCGGCCTGTGTTCCTTTACAGCCCTGCTGGCCCTCCTCACCCACCAGTACCCAGAGCCCATGGGGGCCGTGGTCAGAACAGTGCGTCAGCGTCATCATTATCTCTTAATCTGACTCCTGTCTCTGCCTCCTTGCCTTTCACTCTGCACTAAAAAATATTTTTAAAATATTTTAAAAAATCACCTTTTCCAAACCTATTCTGTAAGCGCTGTTGGTTTCCACTATTTCTGCAACGCCGCCCCTTGCCTGCCAACCCACTTTTGCATGTCTGAGGAATGAGACAAAGGGAGGGAGGGGTGGTGGGGGGGGGGGGGGGGGGGAGAGAAAGAAAGAGAGAGGTCATCAGTGGTTCATGTAATTTGTTGTAACATTTTCTTTCGTGTAAAGTGCCCTGAGATCTTAAAGGGCGCTATTCAGATGAAAATTATCTTCTCTTTTTAAAAATTTTTTTCCCCCTTGCAGTGAAGGTTATATTTGTCAAGAAAAGAACAGCACGTACTCAAATTCCACATTAAGGTGAACAAAGTCACAAAAATACATAATCTATATCTCGAAGATATATAATCAGTTTCCAACAAAAAACCAGTAAAGCACTACACGGTAGAATCTATTTCAAGGAGCACACATAACACATACATAACACTGGCAGTCACTTCACAGAAGCTATTTGATTCATCAATTGCAAGAGATTTTTAAATCATGCATACTGTCCTTCCCAACGCACGCACGCACACACACACACACACACACACACATCAATACCAATATTCATTATCATTATTATTGTTATTATTATTGTAATTGTCATCCACAAAGTCTGGTGACAATACCTCATGCAGCAGGCTAGTCATTCTATGGGCCTTGAGCTGATGTGTCATCTAGTTCAGGACTTGCTGGAAACTAGGACCAGTCCTTTTATTTGTCTTAGTAGGAGGGTAAGAGGATGTGGCCATGGTTTTATTAAATAGCCAGCTCTTTGTTAGCTCAGTTTAGTTCAGTTCAGTTACTCAAGGAGGCGTCACTGTGTTTGGACAAATCCATACACGCTACACCACAGCAGATGCCTGACCAGCCACATAACCCAATGCGCTTGGTTAGGCCTTCAGGAAAAAGTAATGGTTAACAGTCTGGGAACTATAATTCAGTTATGTTTAGAGATTTTTATCTCTAATTGAATAACAGATCAACTAACATGATTGTGGGGTTTTTTTTAGGGAGAGGGAGTGAGCCATATTATTTTGGCGGGAGTGTTGAGTATCCACAGCTACATATATATACATGATGACACGTGAAATCCACAGCTGTTGACAGTGCGCACCTCCCATGGTTACAGATGCTGGGCTGGCTGTACCTGCCCCTTAGCTACATCCTGGAAAAGCTGGAAGCCATCCTGCCCTCCAACCTCCTGCAGCAGCTGTCTCGGATCTGAGTCCTCCTCATCCCCTCCCTCCTCCCCCCACCCTCCCACACACCCCCACACCCACCTGTGCTGTTCACCCAGCAGCACCTGACTACCTGACTCTTCTGCCCTCCATCCATATGTAACACTGGTCTGAGATTGGAGTCCTCTCTGCTTCCATGGGAGTCCACAAGTGTTGCTTACTTTGTGTCCCAAGTCTCTGGGTCGTTCGCCCTCCCAACAATCTTCCTCAACAGCTGTCTCGTATCCCAGTCCCCCCTCCACCCACCCCCTGCTGTTTACTGTGTACCCATCTACCTGAGCCTTGTGTACCCTCCAGTCTTCTTCTGCAATGGCTGGTTGGGGTTCCAAGTCCTCCCCTGCTGCTTGTCACACACCCACCTACCTGGATCATCTGCCCTCCAAACCGTGTGCCACGGCTGTCAGGGATCTGATTTGTCAGCCCTTTAAACCTTCTGTATCAACTGTGTGGGATTTCAGTTCCACCCCCAATCCCCTTTATCCATGCTGTTTATTGTGCTCCCAGGTACGTGGGCCATCATCTTTCTACACCACCTGTGCTGTCTCCCATGACTTCTTTCTGCTGAAGGCCCCCCACACTTCTTTTGGCGGAGTCGCTCCTCCCCCCCCCCCCCACCCCCCACCCCTGCAGCAAACTTTGTGCAGTCTGTGCTTGTTGTCCTGGCTGACTGTGACTGCTGTTTACATCATCGTTTTTTTGTATTGTAACAAATTGGGATATAAGAGAAATTAAAAAGAACTGAATTTTGATGTTTCAGTTTGGTAAAAATGGACGTCTGTAAATAAAGGACTTTGCTGTCAGTCAACACAGAATGGTGTCATATATTATTAATATTATGATTGTGGAAAGTGGTGAGGGCTTTTTTTTTTCTCTCTCTCTCTTTTTTTTTTAATGATGAAAGAAGGAGTCTTTTGTTGGCCTGTGTCTGGCTGTGTGTCAGCCATGTAGCCAGCAGGTAGAACCTTACCTCTCTGAATGCTAAAACCTTCTCTCCACAGTAATTGTGTTGCCTTCTTCAGTATTTTCAGTTACTTCATCTCCACTGCATTCAGTGATTTTGCTAAAAGAGGAGCTGCTGGTATGATGAAAGCTTTAAAATCATATATCTGGTGGTCATACTTAACTGAATATTTTATGTGAATGTCTTTTGCATTTGAGGATCAAATGTGTTGTTTTTTTGTTGTTGTTGGGTTGTTGTTGTTGTTTTTAATCCATGATCAAACAAATCCAAATGTACAGCACAATTAATTTTGTGCTCCTTTCAGACATTTACTGGTGTTTTTGTTTTGGGTTTTTCTTTTTGTTTTCCCAGCACTGATAAACATTTGATGGTAGTGGTAATTCAAAGGACAAAAAGCAGTTCAAGGTATTGGTAGTTAAAAGGACTGTGAGAATTGTCAGCTGGCCATATTGTTTGCAGTTATTTTAACGAGGGGTGGGGTTGGGATAAGAGGTGACCCTGGGGATCATCATTAAAATATGTCTGGGGAAAATCTTGGGAACGATTTTGTGCAGCAACATAAGTGCATAATATTTTAAAAGAAAATGGTTTGCTTTTGCTATGGATGTCAGAGAAAGTTATGCCCCCCCCCCTCCCCCACTCTTAATATGACATGAATTAGTCTGAACGTCTTGGGTTAAAGAATAATTGTTAGACAACAAGCAAGAAGTGCATTTTCTTTCCAGCTATTTCTGTGGCCCCCTATCTTTCTGTCTTTAATTCAGTCACTGAGTCAGTCAGTCATTTGAACAGAAACACACACACACACACACACACACACACATATATATATATATATATATATATATATATATATATATGTGCATATATATAAGAATTATATAGAAAATTTATAATAATAATAAAAGGACATTTCGTATGCCCAATCTAATGATACGAAAGCTCTGGGCATTTACAATGAAAAATACAATAACGTATGCCTACTAAAAACATACAAATACACCTGCATGCACAAATCCTCCAGCTCCATCTCCAGCCCATGAACCCACACCACACAAGATGCGCGTGCGCACACACACATGCACCCAGACATGCAAGCATGAATGCACAGAATGCTCAATCCACACATCCTCTAGATGAACATAAACTGAAATAGAGGAAGACATGTAGTTCTCTCGACTCCTCCATGTCAGCAACAAAGACAGAAAATAGAAACAACACAACTGAAGGGAATGTAGAGTTACAGTATTTAGTTCAGCTTGGGTTTGTCAGTGCTTTTTTTCTTTCTTTCTTTTTTTTTTCCCCCTTTCTTTCTTCTTTTTCCCCCCTTCCTTTCTATGTTTCTTTTTCTTTCTTTCTTCCATTTTCCGTTCCTTGTGGTTTTTTTTTCTTCTTTCTTCTATTACTTGTGTTTTCTTTACACTTTTTATTTGTTTGGTTCTCTTTTCTCTCTTTCATTCTTTCAAAGTTGGGATTGTAAATAAGCAAAGCATCTGGTTCCATTCTAATCACCATGGGTTCCAAAACAGTTTCTGGCGTAAAGCCTTCCAGTCCGTTCAGTTACCACTTGCTGTCTGGAACTGGTTTGGGGCAGAAGATAAAACAGCAAGTTATATGATGGATAGCCTCCCCTCTGTCTCCAGCTAAAAAAAACAACAACTTAACTCTGAGAAAGCAACTGTTTCAGCTGTGTCTTCAAAACTATAGGCGTAGAAAAGGATTTCGGCGTTGCTCATCTTATATTGCGGTAAGCAAAAAGATTATCCAGCTGTCATGTCTGAGTGATGGTGGAGCTGTCTCACTGCTCCATGTGAAGTTTATATCCTGTCACCCTTCCTTTTCTATGCTTCATCCCTGCATGTAGGATTTTGACACAAATGGTAGGAGTTTGTGAGATCATTGATGGCAGGTTAATTTGAAGCACCTTAGAAAATGCCTGTCTGTAATGAAGGGATCCATCTTGAGCAAGCTTGGGGAAGTGGGGGGGCCTTTTTTTTTTTTTTTTTTTCTCTCTCTCTCTCTCCCTCCTCATCTGTTTGCATTCATGGGGACCACAGCTGAAATGACATCCTGAAGAATATTTCTAAACATTTGTATGGTGTCCAGTTTGTTCCCATCGCTAAGGTGCTAAGCTGTTCCATCATGCTACAGTGCTTTTGTTGTGCTAAATGTTGTGCTGTGGGATTTTGTTGCTGTTATTCGATTGTTTATTTTGTTGTTTTTAACTATGTTGTGTGTGAATGGACAGTGCGAAAATTTGACGACAGTGTGCTATCCACTGTCTGTGCAATAGATTGGATTGAATTTGAGTCATCAGAAATACTCATGAAGTATAGTCATTTGTATCAATATTATTATTGCTGTTTTTCGTCTTCTACTTTTCCTTCTTCTCCTCTGCTTTATTTGGAGTCCTTCTTTTATTCTGTTTTTAATGGTAATTGTGTACAAAGAATTAGGATGGCCTTGAATTAGTTCAGCAAGAAAGGCTTGAATGATTACCGGTACTCCTTCTTTTATTTATGTTTGGTTTATATGGGTTTTTTTTTTTGATGAAATAGTCTGTTGGCTTTTCATTTTTTGTTTTGGGACCATTTACATCGTAGGATTGTAGTAGTACAGCAGCAACAGAAGTAAACTTGACTTTCCCCAAATATGTTCTATATATGTTTAATGGATTTGATTTGATTTTAATTCCTTGTCTGTTTCAAAACTCAAAACATTTTCCATAAATTAAATCTCTGGAAAATCCTGGAAGGTTGATAGATTAGAAAAAAGAAAGAAAGAAAAATTAACAAAAGGAACTGCTACTCGTAATTGAATGGATGTCAGGCATGCTGTAAAGTGCAGTTGCTGAGTATTCATTTAATCACTTAATCATGTGAATTAATGTTTAGTCAGCAAACACAGTGGAAGTGTCAGTAGGGATGGTGGATTAGTGAATTATATCAGGAAGGTTTTAAGTTGTCGATGATTGCCCCCTCCACCCCCCACCCCAATTCCCACCCACCCCTCCTCTCTCTCTCTCTTTCACAGCATCATACTTTTGCAACAACAACAACAAAAAACTATCAAAATACTGATTGCCATGTGACTGAAACTAAAAGCAAAATAATTTCTTCTGGTGTTTTGATTGAAACAAGACCTTACATCTGTGGAAGAGGGTTGGTGTGAATGCATTGTGTTTAGTCAGTGTAGGTTGGTGCAGAACATGTGTGTGTGTGTGTGTGTGTGTGGAGGGGGAGGGGAGGGCGTGTACAAAAAAATTTAAATTTCCTTTCAAAACCACTTATTAGACAGTTCACATTTTGTCAGTGTTAATGTCAAAAAGATCAACCATTTTAGAAATGTAAGGAAACCTATTATGTCTCCTTGTTTGTGATATGATTTTAGCACACGGAACATTAAAGATCTGAGTGCCACAAGTGATATTCTGTTGTACCACCATTCAGTATCTACAAAATGATTTGACTTAACTCTGCCAGCTGGATGACTTTTTAATTTGACATCAGAGTTTCGTCGTTTTCCCTTTTTTTTTTTTCTCACCTTGTTTGTTTTCAGTATTATTTTATTGTTTTATTTCATTCTATTATTGGTATGTGCGTTTCATCGTTTTGCTGTTGTTGTTTTTTTTTCCAGGCATGTGAAGAAGCTGGATCATTTCCCTTTATGTAAACTTTAACATAAAAACTGACTGACATCTTAATTAAAAACAAGAGAATGGGTGAAGTAAATCAATTTCAGCAGAACAGCAGCTGCTGACAACCTTTTTTGTGTTCAGCTCTTTCTCAACCTCTTCACTATCTCTTCACTGAAATGAAAAGAAAATGGTGTGGCTTTGCTTTGCATGGTTAACTTTGGCTTTGATTTTCCTATCTTTCGAATCAGGTTCGGGGGGGAGGAGAGATATAGTAGAGAGTTGATGTGTGGCTGCAGGGAAGTGGTATTGATGTCCGTCATCGTTTTTAATTCGATTCTCTCAGACTGATCACTGGTCTTTACTTGAACTGATTACAGGGTTGTTTTGTTTGCCTGAACTGATCTCATGGAAGTCTGTTTGAATAATTAGCTTATATGTTGTTGTTGTTTTGTTTTTTTACCCCCTGTCAGTCAGATATCAGAGCATAGTAAGCATGTAGGACTGTATCCCTGATTTTTTTTTTTTTTTTTCAGGGGCATTACCATCACTGATTATATGGCAGTTTTCTTCATTCTCTGTGCATGATCAAACTCTGCTTTATTCCCATTAAACTTATTTCAGGGATTAAAAAAAAAAAAAAAAAAAACCAACCCAAAAACTAGAGAAATGCGTTTAGTTCTTTTTAACAGACAATTAAGCTGTGTTTTGTTCACTTGAGTGAATTATTGAATTCTGTTTTGTTCAAATAAGCAATAGGACTGTATTGATGATTTCTATAATAGGACTGTATTAACGATTTTTTTTTTTTTTTTTTTTTTTTTTTTTTTGAGGGAATTACACAGCTGTAATTGATATTATGGAACACATTGTAGAATTGTCTGTTCACTGCAGTAGACAAGTGGTCAGTCTTTTCTTCTTCTCTTTTTTTTTCTTTTTTTTTTTTTTTTTTTTTTTGAGGGAATTACACAGCTGTAATTGATATTATGGAACACATTGTAGAATTGTCTGTTCACTGCAGTAGACAAGTGGTCAGTCTTTTCTTCTTCTCTTTTTTTTTTTTTTTTTTTTTTTTTTTTTTTGAGGGAATTACACAGCTGTAATTGATATTATGGAACACATTGTAGAATTGTCTGTTCACTGCAGTAGACAAGTGGTCAGTCTTTTCTTCTTCTCTTTTTTTTTCTTTTTTTTTTTTTTTTTGAGGGAATTACACAGCTGTAATTGATATTATGGAACACATTGTAGAATTGTCTGTTCACTGCAGTAGACAAGTGGTCAGTCTTTTCTTCTTCTCTTTTTTTTTTTCTTTTTTTTTTCAGTAGTGACTTTGGGTCTATTTCGTTCCTAAGATTTTTGAACATTTTTGTTTCCTTTGACCTGTTACAGGTTTGTTTTGCTCATTTGGGAATAATAAAATATTGGACCATTATTATGATGTTGATTTGATGAAATTGGAGGACTACTCCATTCATTATGATAAACCACATGGCACTTACTGTTCTGTTCATTTAAAAAACATTATTGGACTTCTCCCCATCACACTGTTTGCGCAACAGTTTTGTTGTTGATGCTGTTTTGAGCGGGTTATAGGATGACACAGGGCACACTGGAGGTACTGACACACCCATTTACCTATGTTTCAGACTTCTTGGTGTGCGGCCAGAACACACCCAAAGTTAGTTAAATATTAAGTAATCAGATCAAGACAAGGTAAACTGCAAAATGGATGACATGGAAAGCAATGCTGATGACACAACTTCGATAGCACTGAGGTGGGACAGGCTGACTCCAAAGAATGTGTATAACCTTCAGTCTGATAAAGGTTTCTGTGGAGAAAGGTATCAGTATTTTTAACTCTTCTGAGGAATCCAAGAGACAACACTTTGGGGTGGGGAAATGTGCTGTTCTGTGTCATGACTGTTTCAAAGGGTAATTCAATGCTAATTATCTAATGGTGACACTGTGCAGTGAGGCTGTGTGTTGAAAGTGAATTATGAATTTGTGTCCATCGTCTGTGCTCTGGCGGCAGAGGCTTCTGATGACTTGGTTTTGACATGGAAAAAAAATGTGGACTTTCAATCTTTTCAATGTTCTGCCATAAATGTGTTCAAAGATGATTGTTTTTGTTCATTGGTTTATGTGTGAGAGAGGGGAGAGAGAAAGTTCAAATGTACAGCTTTACATTTAAATGTTAAGTTGACCATGGAGAAGTACAATCTTTCGATCTCTCTCAATCCTATGTCATTGTGTATACACACACAGAGAATTTAATAAGATTTGTTTGAAAAGATTTGTAAAAACAATTTCTTTGGTGTTACTACACACACACACTCACTCTCTCTCTCTCTCTCTCACACACACACACACACAACTGCATGCATGCATGTACAAAATCAAATGAACACACTCTCAAGCATGCATTGATGTACGCGGGCACCAACTCACACTCACACACAAACATGAGACATTCTGAAATGAGGCAATGGCAGATAAGAAAAAGAAAGTACAACAGTCTGCAAGACAAATGTTTTTCTTGTCTGCTATTGACGCATCAAAAAGAAGCCCTGGGTCACGGACGACATCCTACAGCTGTGTGACAAACGTAGAGACCTGAAAAAGAAAAAGAATGAAGAAGTAGGGGCAAAACAGTACAAAGCAGTTAACACCGAAATCAAGAGAAGCATGAAGAAGGCAAGGGAGAATTGGATTGAAGGAAAATGCCAGGACATAGAGGAAAACCTGACAAGAAACAACAGCAAGAAAGCCTACCAAGTTGTGAAAGAACTTACCAACACAAGGCAAGGTAGAACTATGTCCAACATCCAGACCAAGGATGGGAAATGTCTAACAGAAGAACAAGACATCCTAAAGCGATGGACAGAATACTGCTCAGAGCTATACAACATACAGACCACAGGTGATCCAGCAATACTGAATGTTCCACCAGCCACTGATAACAGTAATCACCCCATACTCCGTGAAGAAATAGAGGCAGCAATAGCATCGCTGAAAAAAGGGAAATCGGCAGGAGTGGACAACATCCCATCAGAACTGGTCCAAGCAGGGGGTGAAGTTATGATAGATGTGCTACTGAAAATCTGCAACAAGATCTGGCAAACAGGGGAATGGCCCACACCGTGGACATAATCACTGATCATCACCCTCCCCAAAAAGGGCAATCTCCAGCAGTGTCAAAACTACCGCACCATCAGCCTGATTAGTCACCCCAGCAAAGTCATGTTGAAGATCCTGCTTAACAGACTGAAACCACAAGCAGAAAACATCATTGCTGAAGAACAGGCAGGTTTCAGACCAGGAAGGAGCACAACTGAACAAATCTTCAACTTGAGGTTGCTATGTGAGAGGTACCATCAACACCAACAAGACCTCTACCACGTCTTCATTGACTTTAAGAAGGCATTTGACAGGGTCTGGCATGCAGCTTTGTGGGCTACCATGAATCTGTACAACATCAACGCCAACCTGATCAGACTGATACAGCACCTCTATGACAAAGCCACCAGCGCCGTCTACCTCAACAATAGCATCGGGGACTGGTTCAGAACCACAGTCGGAGTGAGACAAGGCTGTCTACTCTCCCCAACACTCTTCAACATCTTCTTAGAAAGAATAATGACTGACGCACTGGAAGAGCATGTAGGAACAGTCAGCATAGGCGGCAGAACAATCACAAACCTACGTTTTGCCGACGACATTGATGGACTGGCTGGAAAAGAAGAAGAACTGGCAAGCCTGGTCAAACATCTAGACAAAGCCTCCACATCGTATGGAATGCAAATCAGTGCAGAGAAAACCAAACTGATGACTAACAACACCAACGGCATCAGCATTGACATCAAAGTCAACGACGAAAAGCTTAAAACAGTCCACAGCTTCAAATATCTGGGAGCAATCGTGTCAGATGAAGGATCTAAACCAGAAGTACTCTCGAGAATTGCCCAAACAACAATGGCACTCAACAAGCTGAACACCATCTGGAACAACAAAAACATCGCTCTCAGCTCAAAAATCAGACTGATGCGTTCCCTGGTTATATCAATATTGCTCTACGCCTGCGAGACTTGGACCCTGACTGCAGACATCGAGAGAAGAATCCAAGCTGTCGAGATGAGATGCTTTCGTAGACTACTTGGCATCTCCTACAGAGACCACATCACTAACACGGAAGTGAAGAACAGAATCAAGCAAAGTATTGGACCCTACGAAGACCTTCTGTCCATAGTGAAAAAACGCAAACTTAGGTGGTATGGACACATCTCCCGATCATCTGGTCTTGCCAAAACGTTCCTGCAAGGCACCGTACAAGGAGGCAGAAGGAGAGGACGGCAGAAGAAGAGATGGGAAGACAACATCCGGGGGTGGACAGGCTTGACGCTCGGTGACGCCCTGAGGAAATCAGAAAACCGTGAAGAGTGGAGAGGGGTGGTGGCCAGGTCAGCAGCGGTGCCCCAACGGTCTGAACCCAGACTACGGGAGAGGTGAAGGTGAGGTGAAGGTGAAGGTGATTGACAGTCAGAAAATATTCCATGTGTGTATTTATTTGAGTGTGTGTGTATGCATGTGTTATGATAGTGGTTTATGTGTGTGTACACTTGAACGTTTGTTTCTGCAAGAGCACATGCACAAATGAATGTATGCATATAAGTGTGTGTGTGTGTTTGTGTTACCATCTCTCTGAGAAACACATTTTCAAGGAAGTGCCATGACAGTTCCCTACTGTAGCGCTTCTAGAGCAACAACTCATTGCCGTGGTATTTAGCAGTGCTTACAATGTTCAGATTCAACCAACCAACACACGACACTGCAAATTAAGCCCCCCTGCTGATGACAGTAATTGCCTTGTCGTGGAGCCAGACTGTGTAAGTGCCGTTCTGTCTGCAGTCAACTCTCCCCTAAGACCACGTCTGCTGTAAGTGCTGCCGACACTAAAGAGCTAGACTTGATGAACACTGTTTCAGTTTGCTTCAGGGTCATCCCTGTATGTGGGGACTGCTCAATGCAGGCACAGAATGAGCAAAGCAGGGTTTTGCCCGACCTGTAACATAAGTATGCTCGTTGTGTCACACATGAGAATAAAAAATAATTTTAAAAAGCCACAAAGCTATATGCTGTTGGTGAATGTCTAAATAAAGAACACAACCACAATATGTGTTGATAGAAACTCAGTTTCTTTTCTTACTTGACAGGAAGAATTTTAAACGTAACCCACCAATTTTTGGTTTTTGTTTGTTTTTGTATGGTTTTTGTTTGTCTCTGCATTTGTTGTTGTTTGTGCAGACACTATGCAAACCCCGTGGCATAGTGATAGGTTATTATTCCACATAGGTAATGCTCAGTAATGCAATTGTTCTGGACTGTACGTTAGAAACTGACAGTAAAGTCGTTCACTAAAAGCCCTCCACAACATGAATAAAATGTAGAATAGCATTCTCCAAGAAGCTTCTTAAATTTTGTCCATTATAGTGGTTTGATATGTCTGATTTTTAAAATTTGATCATTTGGACTGGTTGGATATATACTTTTTCTTCTTCTCATTAGCATATTACACTTTTCAAAATGTGATCAAACGAGCTGATTTAGATCTGGAATGTGCGTTCTCTTGGAGATCTCCTGACAATGTATAACATCATCAGATCCAGCTGGACAGGGTTTTCCTGGTATTTGTTTAGTTATCATATCGAATCTTCCATACATTTTTTAGTGTCTCTTTTTTGGAACATAGCCATGCACTCTGAACATGCAGCCATGATTAGTTTGTTAACCAAAATTTTACATAAGTTCAGCCCTTTCAGCTGACAAGACAACATTTGGGTGTGCATACGACACACACACACACACACACACACAGCTTGAGTGAACTGTGTCCGATATGAACGCTCTCCCTGTCTCAGTCATGTTGAAAGGACTTGGTGAGCGCATCTCTTATAAATGTATTCACAAAACTGCCCCTTCCTAACTCTGTAGCTGCCTTCACCTCTACACTCCATCTCGCTCACTACGATCGGCTTCGGATCCACTCTGTTTACGCATACCCAGATTCAGACACTGGATTGTTGGCCACCGTTCTTTCTCTGTCTCTGGACCTTGCGATTGGAATGAACTTTCTCTTTCAGTGCTATATAAATACCATTATTAGTATTAGTATTATCTGTTAAGGCATGCAGCAACTGGCTGTGCCTGTGTGTTCAATTTAGACACACTCTGGACTGTATACAGCGGATCAGATATACAGGAATCAAAAGATGAAAAGGTTAGGCCTAGAAGCTGGTGTGCCACAGACAGATAATAATAACAACAGTAATGATTAGAAGAAGAAATATCGTACTTACTCCCTTTCGCAAACTCCTCATGCAAGGCGGCTTACATTAAACAATTCATATACAGTTTCGCGCATTATAACACACCACAGAACACACACACACATCAATATATCTAAATATATATAAATGTGTGTGTGTGTGTGTGTGTGATTTTATAATAATAATAAACACACACATACACCAAGACGGACGCGCGCGCACATGCACGCGCGCGCGCGCGCACACACACACACACACACACACACAGAGGCAAATGACCTCAGTAGAGACACGTCGGCACTCGCGCGCGCGCGCGCACACACACACACACACACACACACACACAGAGTAAACACCCAGACGGATGGCACATGTTTCTGCTGACACTTTGATACCATGGAACTAAATCTCGCTTGGACGAGAATGCGATCGAGAATGATGAGTGTGGTCTTGGCCATGCAGATCTAACTTGAACTTGACAAAATCAATGTAGGCCTTCTGGCCTTTACACGGTCCATACGCGCCCACAGTTACTGTGGCATGCGTGGGTATTGCAATGCCTACAAACTACCTGAGACAAACTGGATCGTAGACAATTGAACTTCTAAGGTTAGTTTTAACTGATAGTTAAAAGCAGTGTTTGTGTCCAAACTAATTTGACAGATATTTTGCCGCGGTGAAATCCCGCGGGTTCGTACAATCCTGGTTTTGAATTGATTGATTGTAAACCTTTTAATTAAGTTTGTAGTGTAGATGTATTCAGTTGTCCATCTTCTCAATGGTTTTCATGAGCCATTTTGAAAGTCACAGTTTTCAAGGCCACGCCTGATTTTCCATTTTGGCTGTTTGACAAGTGCAAGATTGGTAATGAACTCAAAGAAATCAAATACACAAATCATTCAACTCAACTCAAGAGAGACTGCCAGAAATGACAGTTGGTGGTCCAACAGAACGCGACTGGACAACACTTTCCTGTCATTAACTATTTTAAGCGAGTTTGATGAATTGAATTATAAATAAAATGTAAATGAATGCATGGAATCTTGACCAGAGCCTGTAACAGAATGTGTCTTGAGATCAAAGAAGGGACTGTTTATAAGCTTCAAAGCTTGTTTTTGTCCCTAACCTATTCTGAATACAGAAAGTGAAACTCACTCAGTATCATAGTGGTAAATAACAAGACTGCTGAACCAGTTGCAATATTACTAGCTCAAAGAAGAAATATAAGGAGTTGATATTTGAAATCCACTACATTGTTGTTATTAATTTTGGTGATGACAAGTACTAGAGTTACCTCATCTTATGCTTGGTACCTTTTCATTGTACCAGGAGTAGGTTGACCCTGCTGCAAGAAGAGAGGTGTAAAATTCTGAAGGGTCAGTACTACTACTAGTCAGTATCCCTAAGACTTACATTTATAAGAATGTTATAAACTTACTTGTACAGTCAATTTAACAAAACAAAAAGACTTCAAACTTCAGATTGTACATTATACTATGCATTAAATGCCCCCCCCCCCTTCCCCCCCGCCCCACCCCCAGTGGTTTTTATCAAACATACTGCCCATCATTTTAAGAATATAACTTGTTTGGTCTGTTGATTCCGTTTGGTTGTCCTTGAAGCAAAATATAGCAATGACATAAGATGTCCCTGTGGAAAAGAACTGTTTACACACTACTTGGCCATTGTCCCTAAACAGTATTTATTTATTCAAAATCCTGTAATTCAGGTATACATACCTGTTGAAAATACCTTGAACAATAATTCGCATGTCCGCAAATTCTCTGAATGTTTGATTGACTGACTTGTTTTCATAGCTTGGCTACATAGTACTAAAAAACACATGCTCAGTTGTCTTCATCTTTCATTCTCTATCTCAGTGTCCCTCTCAATCAGTTTTTCATCCTGACACACATGTGCGCATGCATGAGCACACAAGCATTTTTCTCATCAGTGGTTTTTTTTTTCTTTCTTTTTCTTGGTTTCCTTCTTGTTCTTATATCACTTACAATTAGTTACAATGAAACAAAAATGAATGTGCATGCGCATGCACACACACCACACCACACCACACCACACCACACCACACCACACCACACACACACACACACACACACACACACACACACAGAGAGTAATACTAATAGTAGTACTTGGAAAGGTTTCAAACCCAAAATCTTCCATTCATGAAATTTGGCTAGCCTGTGCAGCCATGTTGATACCTGATTCATATTACATTTATTAAAAAAGAAAAGAAAAAAAGATTGCATTAATCAGTATCATGATTATCAAAAAGGTAATTGACAATGAAATTTATCAACCCATACCTGAACATGTGTTCACACAGAAATCTCATCAGCTCTCCATCCATGTGCCTCTCTCTCTCTTTCTCTCTCTCCCTTTCTCATCACCTGTTTGTCACTGTGTGTGTGTGTTTGTGTCAGCAGTAGTTTGTGCATGCGTGTGTGTGAGTGTGTGTGTGTGTGTGTGTGTGTGTGTGTGTGTTTCCTGGCAAAGTGGTTGAATCACACAGTTTCTAAACGTCGAAATTGATTGACGACAACTGATTTGGTGATTGTTTCATTATGTTTCCAAACTGAGCCCACCAAATGGTGGACAGCTTTCACAATACCATTTTTAGAGGGTGTTGGAGGTCAGGCATGGGGCGCGCTGTTTCGACTTGAGTAAGGCAGGACGCTCACTCACCTTGAAGACAGAGTTGCTTTAGTTTTACTTTGGGAAAAGTAATCAGGCTGAATTTGGCTTATACCAACATGGTAAATACATAAATCCCTCTCCCTCTCCCCGGCCTGCTTCCTCAGTGTCTTCCGCATGATGTGCTGTATTCCCGTTTTCTTGGAACTTTGGCAATTGATTAAAAAAAATAAAAAAAAATAAATAAAAATATATATATATATATATGTGTGTGTGTGTGTGTGTGTGTGTTCAGTAGGCTAATAGAGAACACACACAGGCATCATAGTACTGGCGCACGCACATACACACACAACACATACTCACACAGACAAACATACGTGCACAACTGAAGATATTGCATGCATGAACGCAAGGAGGCAAGCTCAAAGATATGCAAACATATTCTCGCATCTATACATAATTATTCACACACACACACACACACATTCTCTCTCTCTCTCTCTCTCTCTCTCTCTCACTGAGGATGGCGCCGTTGCACTGTAAACGCCAATATAAGTTGGAAACGGCAATAAGGAAGCACAACCTGTGACTGAGAGAACCAGACATGCAACAATCATGATAAAAGAACGAAGAGAAAGAAAGAAGAAAGCATAATCTGTTCGGTATGACTTCATCTCCTCTCTCTCTCTGTCTCTCGCTGTGGGAGGAAAGAAAGGAGGAAGGCTAAGTAAGCTGAAAAGAGAGAATGAGTGCATTCAGCTTCAGGATGTGTTCAGTTCAACTGTACGTAACTTAATTGCTTATACAAAAGTTGAAGATCAGCCTTTTTCATACTTCATTTCAGTGGAAGCTAATATTTTTAATGTGGTGTGAACCTGCTGCCTGTATTTTCCTTTGCATCACAAGCTGAAAGTGAGCTCCAATAAAACTGATTAAAAAAAAAAAAGAAGAAAAAAAAAGTTATCTGTGTCAGTATCAAACAGCTGCCTTGTTCAGTGAAACTGAAAGTGTGGAAAGTATTCTTTGCTGCCTTTTTAAAGAATTATTGTTCTTCTTCTTATCTAAAAAAAGAAAGAAAAAGAACTACGTGCCTGTACATGCATACACACTGCATGAGTTTGAGGAGAGGGTGTTTTGTTTAAACATCAGTCAAGGCACTGTAGTATTTACCTTGCTAAGCTTTTTAATTCTGTTGTGTGTGCTCAGATTTATATTTCTTTTCATTCTGTTTAATAATTTATAATTTTATACTGAAATAAAACTGAAAACAACTTAGAGTTTGAATCTGTTTAATGCCATTTCACACACTTTAGTTCACTATTTCGTCGATTCCATACTGATTTGATGTTTCTTTCTCATTAAATTGATGCATAATTTCATTTTTATTTTGAAAATATGATTGATGTATAAATTCTATATCTGTGTGCAGATTCAGGTGGCGAGAAATTCACCGTGAAGGTATTAGCATCATAATTCCTTAATGTGTTTTTCTTGCCGTTGTTACATTTTTTTGTCGTAACGTACCATGCTGTTTTTAGCTCTCAGCTTGACATCTGTCGCCACAGCGTGCGTGGGAGTCAAGAGTGCCAGTCAGCGATGTCTTCATGTAGTTAGGTCTTGAGACTGAGTGCGGCGGGGAGAGAGGGGGCGTGGGGGCGTATAACACGGTCAGAAAGAAAGAATGTAGTGGGGGAGACGCAAGTTAGAGTGGGGAGAAGGGGGTGGGAAGAAGAAGGAATGGGGTTGGGGGCACGGCCGGGGCACACAGGAGAGGATGGGGGGTCGGGGGCAGAAGTGTGTCTCTGGAATGCCGACCTCCTAATGGCCCAACCATTGCAGATGTCTGATGCTCAGTTGAAAGCTTCCGGCCGTTCTGTCTCTGTCACTCTTTTTCGCTTTCTCTCTCTCTCTCTCTCTCTCTCTCTCTCTCTGTCTGTCTGTCTCTCTCTGTAAATCCAAAACCTGTAGCAACAACAAAAAAAGTTTGAATGCTATTCTAAAGATGCACAAAACAGATGCCTTTTTTTTCTTCTTTTAAAAAAAAATCAATTTTAATCAATAACTGCAGTGTACAATGACAATATTGCCAGTGTACTCAACTGAAAAAAAAAAAGAAGAAAAAAAAAAAGGCCGAACTAAGAAAGAAACAAGACTGAGAAAAACGGCACACCCAAGTTTGTCCATTTTTTGATATACAAAACCAGATAAAGAACCGGGCTGTAAGTTACATAAACGCTCGTTACAACTATCCGTGAATAACGGGAGTTGTTTGCGCCTTCAGTAAGCTTTGTCATGCTTCCTTGAAAAGTCTTCATAGTTTTAGTATCTCACTACGGAAAAAAGAAAAAGAAGATAGAATAGAATTACAGCTTCAGGTTACTGTGTTGAAGCCTCCTCTTGACAGCCCCTGTTACCTGTCTGTTTTCTGTTTGTTCCAAACATTTTTCTTTTTTTTTTCTTTTTTTTTTTACCGGGTTTTTCTTTGCTGTCAACAAATCTGTACACTGAGGTGAATTGCCTTGCAGCTGATACAGAGCATGACGTCTCAAAACGGCATCCATCAGAATTCATAGCGCTTTTTTCTGTTTTTGTTGGTAAATCATTACCGGTCTGGAAAGTGTAAAAGATGAAATGATAAAATTAAAAAGAAAAGAAAAGAATTCACTGTGCTGGTACTGATGCATAATAGATAGAAGAACACAAAATGATGATGAACTGATTGGACCTGGACAAAATCAAAGTAAACGAAACAAAGAACAAAGGGCCCATATTGATGATCCAGATCCCGAAACTGCATATACGTGACTGCACCCTACCCTCACAGCGGCCGGGAACACCGTTGACCTGAAATACTTCTTTCTTGTTTTCATCTCAGTGGAGAACATGTACGGCTCTGTGACATACGTCCTGCCCTGCCATGGTTCCTCCTGCCTGCAGGTTTTTTGTGTTGGTGGTATCAGTTGAAGTCCGCTTGCTCCTTTACTCTTATGTGTGAATTCCCTTTGATTATGACAAGCCTCTCTTCCTCAGAAAACAATATAATGAATTTTTTTTTTACGGTCATGAAATCTTCAGTAAGGTTTCAAAGACACAAGGCACACACTAAAGAAACAAGACGTGTGTCTGCGTGTGCGCACACGGGTAGCATATGCTCTCTCTCTCTCTCTCTCTCTGGCTATTCGGACCCCTCCCCGGTTTCTTGACTCCCCCTCACCCCCCACCTCCCCAAATCTCCCATTGCACATCACTGTTTTAAACTACTGTAAACTGTTGATTTGCCAACCGCCACGGCCGCTTAAATACTATGTTTAAAAAAGAAAAAAAAAGTATGGTGTGTTGTGGATTAAAAAAAAAAAAAAAATATATATATATATATAAAGAAGTAAGAAATGAAAACATTTGTAGACAACTTTAACTAGCCGCTTTACATCCCAACTGAAAAAAAACAATTTTCAAGGAAAGTGGGAAGAGGTCGGTGGAACTGAAGGCGGTGCGGGTCCCGGGGTCGGGTCAGGAGGAGAGGGTGCGGAGGTGGGTGGAAAGCTGTGTGTGTATGTGGTTAAACTGGTGGATGAAACGAGGGGGGTGCCGGGGTGGGGGTATGGCGGGAAGCCGGGGTTGAGGAGGAGGGCCGCGGCCGGGGAGGCTGTGGCTACATGGTTGGGAAGGATGAGGGTGGTCAAGTTGAGAGAGAGTCTTGATGTATGGAGGGATGAATTTTCGTCAGTGGGCGGAACGCACGCACGCACGCACGCACGCACGCACGGATTCATGACCGTACATACATGTATCGTTGATATTCAGATAGATAATGATGTGTCAACTCGTTAGCCTTTTTGTATATGTGAATGAGCGGCGAAGTTTGCGCGCCGTCACGGTGCATCAGTGTTATGCATGAACCTCGACAACATGGAAACTGATGTCGGCATCATCGGCCTTTTGCTGACGCTTATCACAACTGACTCGGAGAGTGCAACATCCGCTTTCTCTGCAGTGTTAACTTTCATGCCTCCAGCTGCTTAGGTCGAGCAAAATAATTGTATAGCTTGTGTGTGTGTCGGTGTCTGTGTCAGTGTCAGTGTGCGTGCGCAGTGCCGTTGTGTGTGTGTGTGTGTGTGTAGTGTGTGTGCAGTGTTTGTGTCTGAGTGTGTGTCATTGTGTGTGTCTGTCCGTGTCACTGTGTTTATGTGTCAGTGTGTTTTGCCGGTGTGTGTGTGTTAGTGTGTGTGTGTGTGTGTGTGTGTGTGTGTGTGTGTGTTTATCAGTGTATAGTGTTTATGTGTGCCAGTGTGTGTGTGCGCGCCGCGTGTGTCTATGTCACGGTGTGTGTGTGCGTGTCAGTTCTGTGTGTGTGTGTGTGCGCGCGCGTGTGTGTGTCACGGTGTGTCTCTGTGTGTGTGTGTGTGTGTGTGTGTGTGTGTGATGAATTTCACATTCGCCGTACCCTCACATCACCTTCCCCATTCTCATTTCCTCTTTCGAATCATGGGAGAAAAAATGCCACAACGGCAGAGGCCGGAAAATGTGTCCTCAGTCTCAGTCACGTGTTTTTGAACTCGGATAGAAAATGAGATTCACCGTGTGGACGTATGCTGGGCCGCTCAAGTTTATGTCAGAAAATCTGTTTCACTGACTGAGACTGCAGGTTTTTAAGGAATTGTATTTCTATGAGTGTGCCGGTGTGGCTTCAGATTAGCTTGCCGCTTATTATTATGTCTGAGAAAGATAAACGATTCATGGCCTGCACTTAGTCAGTTTTGAACATTGTGTGGGAGTTCGGTTAATAACTGTATTAGAGCGCCGTGAGCTGGCATCGTGACTCAGGTGGTGAGTGTTTAGGTTGTGCCTTATTCAAATCCCCTCAGACAATAAGGGTTTTTAGTCACTGATGAACATCACATTCATACTAACCGGCGTAAATCGTCGTTGGGACGGAGTGTCGTTACGTACCCACAAGGCACTCCCACGTCACTGTATCTGCGCGGCCCGGCCGGGGTGCACACTGCACTCACTGACGCGCGCGCGCGCGCGCACGCACGCACACACACACACACACACACACACACACACACACACACACACACACAGAGTTTTGGCGGTCACGACACGGCACGTACACTCGTGCACATCATAGTTTCCCCCACTTCACCAACGCGTAATACAGTACTCATCATCTGATTCCATGCGATACCTGCTTGACCTTCCTTCAGTGCAGGCCAGAAACAAGTTAGAACAGGTTAAGACCTATTTTAAAGCATTAGAAAACCCTCAAAACCCACTGCATGACGCAGTCAAAGAACCGAAAGGCAGCCGTCTAGGACGAGGAAGATCATGGATGAGGCAAGCAGAAGACACAATCCAGCTAGTATGCCGACTACAAGACCTGAAAGAAACAAAAGAATGGGAGAAAACCCCCGAAAACATCAACCATCTATTCAACACAGCCATATCACCCACTCTAGGAAGACATTGTCGGGAATGGCCAGAGGGCAAAACTGATGCGGAAGTGAAGCTACTCATAGAAGAAAACAGTAAAGAAGAGGACATCATCATATACACAGATGGCTCAGTCACCAAAGACCAATCCGGTTGGGGATTCACTGCGAAACAAAATGGAAAAACAGTTAGGGAAGAGAATGCTGCCTACAAAGTCAGAACCTCCAGCCTAACGATGGAAGTTGAAGCTGTGACACATGCCCTCCAGTGGCTATCGTCTGTCCGTATGCCCGGAAACCAACATGCCATGATTCTAACCGACTCAATGCACCTCATACAGAAAATTGAAAATGGAATGGGATGCCCAGAGTGGCATAAGGCAATGCGCAACTTTCAGATTAAAAAACTTACATGGTCATACTGCCCGGGACATGCAGGTGTTAAGGGAAATGAGCGAGCTGACAGACTTGCTGGTAACGCAACAACGAGCGGCCTACATCTAGGAAAATCGGAAATCCTCAGAAAAGTCAAAGAATATCAAAAAGAACAGGTACAAGGCCATCACACCATCGATCGCCTTAAAGAAATAAAGGCAGAGAAAGGGAGTGGCCGTAAGTCTAGTATGAAAGGTAGAGCACGATGCTTTGCAAATCAAACAAATATCGGCATCATTTCCAAACCAACATTGCGCAAATTCCTTCAAAACGGAACAGAGTCTCTGTGGGCTCTTCCAAATACAATAGACTGAGCAACACACTAGACGCCACGTTCTTGGCATCAGAGATCTTTTCCCATCCCTCTTGCGGCCAATCAGCGGCAGCCTCTCTGTGCGTGTGTGTATGTGTGGGTCTGTGTGTTTGTGTGCGTTTGTGCATGTGCTAGGGTGTAAGTGCACACAAGTGTCAGGAGAGTTCTGTGCACGTGCGTATGTGTGTGTGTGTGTGTGTGTGTGTGGAGGGGGGTGCAGGGGGGGAGGGGGGTTGAGGATGAGGTATGTGTGTGTATGCATGCCTACACTGTGGGAGCAACGGAATATTAGAACGTGCGGGTGTATATATATATATATATATATATCTTTGTATATATGTTTGTGGGGGTGGGGGATATGGGCGTAAGTGTTCCTCTGTGTGTGTGTGTGCCGTGGAAGCTGCGATACGTAGCCTAGAAATGAGTGTGTGGAGGAGGGGGGTAGAGGCGGTGCAGGGTAGTGTGTGTGTGTGTGTTGGGGCTCATGTACGTTTTTGTGTATTTGACTGTGCTTTCATATCTGTGAAACTGCATGTTTGGTGCATATCTGTTATGCATATGTGTGTGAATGTGTGTCTTCATGTTTTACATTTATTTGCTTATTTATCATCGTTGTCTTTTTTATTTATTTATTATTGTTATTATTATTATTATTACTTAAAAAAAAATTATTATGTACGCTTATAGTTGACTTCATCAAGTTTTTGCGCCTTATACATATTATTATTAGTAGTAGTTCTTTTTTTTATGTATTTTTCTATTATTTATTCACCCTTTTTTTTTCTCAAGGCCTGACTAAGCGCGTTGGGTTACGCTGCTGGTCAGGCATCTGCTTGGCAGATGTGGTGTAGCGTATATGGATTTGTCCGAACGCAGTGACGCCTCCTTGAGCTACTGAAACTGAAACTGATTCATTCTTCCAGACACACAAAAAGGAAGTAATTTCCTTTTACCGAAGTCCAATCCACTCATAACATCTTCCCTGTCATCCCGCAAATTATATAATCCGTCATGCTGAAATATGAGCTGGAACTTTATTAGTCAGGTGGCATGCGGCAGTCATGTGCAACTGATACCAACCGTACTAGAACCCAACGCTGAAACATCTGTCTACATCAGTACATTCATACCCGGACAATGTTTTTATCAGGGTGAAGTCAAAGAGCTCGCAAGTCCGGCTTCGCGTGTCTGCGCCATACCAAACCAAACACCACACCCAGACCAAACACCAGACACGTGATCCAGAAGTGATAGTTGAGGGAGGGGAGGAAGGGGAGGTGTGTTTGGGGGTGGGGGGGATAAGGGGGCGATTTCAGTGCCAGACCTCTCAATCATTTCCATCAGAAAAGCTGGCACGGACAGAGGATTGGGGCGGCCCGTAGTGCTGTGCATGCAGCAGCGCTGGTGTGGGAGGCAGACGCCCTACTACTATACTATACGCCACCTCAGTCTTTCTCCTCGCCTCTTGCTCATCGCTCAACTGCCAGAATCCGACTTGCTCCGTGATGTAATCACCGCCTCGGTTCCCTCCCCTTCATTCTGCGACTGGGTTTTCTGTATATGCTGCGCGAGGAGCGTACTACTCGGGAGCAACATGCTGGCAGCTGTTTGAGACAGAAAGGCGCACGTTGTTTCGGCGGCCGAGTTTGTAACATAAGTTGGTGGGAGGAAATCAATGTGACTGGATAGTACAAGCTCACCTTTTCCAACACTGCCTCTCCCTAGTAACTGACTGACACTCTTTCAAACTTTTCGGTGCCTTAAACAAGTAGGTCAGTTGTTTTTGTACGTTTCATCAGAGTTGAGAGAACAATTCGTAAGCTCTCTTTTTAAAAGTTCGCTGCCGGTTATTGAAAACGTAGCAAAAACACCGCCATTTCCTTTGAAAGACAAGTTCCAAATTTTGTTGAAGAACAACCGGAAACCTGAACTTGACTGGGGATTTTGCCTGAACAAAATAACGGATTTGTTTTTTAGGCTTCGAAGGGACAGGGTTTGATCAGCAGTGCTACACAACCAAATTGCGGTGAACTGAAACGGAAGTGAAGAAAGAAAACTTAGTGAGGGAGGAAAAAGTGGTGAGAAAAAGCACGTTGCTCAAGTCGTTCTAAGTGCAGCGCGGTCGGCTCAGCATCTTGTGTCAAGAGGGGGCTTGAATGTTGAATGCTGTGCAGCGTGTGTGAACTTATTACCACGCCGCCCAAAGTCTCTTCTCTCCGCCCCCCCCCTCAAGAAAACGTGTTGTATGGTTTTAATCAAAACGAACACCCATGTGGAGACGTCTGTGTGTGCCAACCCGCCAGAACAGTGTTAGATTTCAGAGAAACCGAGACTGCTGAACATCTTTTTTCCCCTATCGCTTCCGTTGGCAAGCTGTTTGGACGGAGGGTATTTCACTGAGTGGTTCCGGTTCAGATTTAATTGAATTCTGAGCTGGGTGTGGAAAGGGGTTTTGGTTGGTTTTTTTTTTCTTCTGCTTTTTCTTGTACCGGACATGATGGAACACGTGTGTGCTGGTTATGCCATGAGTGGGGGGACTGGGGTAAGTAGTGTGTGTGTGTGTCAGTGTGTGTGTGTGTGTGTGTGTGTGTGTGTGACAGAATTCGTGCGTGCGATCAAAAGCCAGTCGTTTGTATTACGTCCGTGTTTAAATACGTCCGTGTTTAAATATAAACAGTACAGGTGCGAGATGAGAGAAGCCGGAAGAAAACGAGCGAGAAAGGAGAAGGTTTATTTTATTTGTGAGCAAAATGCTTTTCACCGGGGATTGTTGGGAGGATTGGTTGTTTATTTTCAGTTCATTCATCATTGCCATTTACTGGGTTTATGTACCACTGTCTCTCTCTCTCTCTCTCTCTCTCTCTCTCTCTCTCTCTCACACACACACACACTCACACTCACACACACGTGCGCGCGCCCGCCTGCAAGTAAAGATGGTGGACACCAGAACAGAAGGAAAACCACGGGTACGATCATGGTCTTTATCTCAGGAAAGCCCAGGGGAAGTGA
The DNA here is from genome assembly GCF_041734735.1 of Babylonia areolata. Lineage (NCBI taxonomy): Eukaryota > Metazoa > Mollusca > Gastropoda > Neogastropoda > Buccinidae > Babylonia > Babylonia areolata. The sequence goes on along the minus strand of NC_134900.1, from coordinate 12,607,991 downwards.
ACTGAGGGGAGGGGGATGGCGGGGGGAGGGGACCGGCAGGAGAGTGGTAAGGGCTCTGGAAGAACGAAGGGGGTGGGGGGAGATGGGAGCATCGTCTGCGCGCAGCCCCAAAGCAAGGAGATAAAAGACACCCCTTCCCCCTTCCCCCCATTCCCTCAACTACTTACCCACCCCCACCCCTTCCCTCCCCAATCTTCAAGTGACACGTGTATGGGCAGGGGGAGGGAGGGAGGGGGGGGGGGGGGCTAGCGGGGCTGTGCATGTGAGTTTGTATGTTAGTGGAGATACATGACCCTGGAGTGCTGTGTCATAGCGTCAGGTACTTTAAATGTCGACGGTAAGTCACGGGTTGTTCCCATCTGTGGTGCAGCCTGTGTGACTCCTACTGTGTCGAGACGCTAAATAAAACCAGCAGGGGTAGCGCGGTTAGCCGGAGGGGCGTTCGTGCATGTGCACGCTGACGCACCAGTGTCTGACGTGCTTGTTCACACACACACACACACACACGGCGCACGCGCACACACACATGAGATTAAACTTTGCACATTGACGGGGAGAGAGAGAGAGAGAGAGGTATTGGAACCGAAAGCTAGCTACCAAAGGGTTTGTATCTGTATTCTTGCATGATTGTGTGTGTGAATACATGTGCTGGTACATGTGTGTGTGCGCGCGCGCGTGCCGTGTGTGCGTGCGTGCGTGTGTGAGAGAGGGGAGGGGATGGAGACAGGGTGGTAAGAAGGAGAGAAAAAGGATGTAGGGGTATGGAATGGGACTCTTGAATCTGACCTTTGCCAAGCTAGTACCATTAAAAAAAATTTTTTTCTTCTTACTTTTTTAATTTTTTATCTTTATTTTTTTTTTTAAGCAGAGCATAGGTTCCTTCATTCCCGGTTCCTTCCTTCCTTCTTGCTCTCTTAGTTTGCTCTTCTGTCTGTGTAGCTACATTCATCAACCTATTGGTCAACACCTTTCCTCTCTCTGCCCCGGCGGCTTTCATCCCTGAATCCTTCGCCGTAGTAGTTTGGTCAAATCAGTTGTCAGGCGGCAGTTTCTTCCCACGCTAATGGGACACACCAGTGAACTCCTGTTTTAATAAGGGTGCCTCCTAGGTGGTGTGGATTCCAGGATAAGAGGTATGTGCCATCAGATCAGTTCATTAGTGTCGTGACTTGCAACGACGAGTCACCCGCGTTCTGGTACCGCCACAACCGGTTTCTTGCCGTCAGAAACAAAGTGTGTAGGAGCGCTTTCGTTTGAAGATTAAAAAAAAAAAAAAAAAAAAAGCTTGTCTGCCGGCTCTGACATGTTGTTCTTGTCCATCGCCACCCCCCCTTCCCTCCCCCCCTTCCCTTCCTCACCTGGATGAGACGATAGAAAATCATAGAGAGAACAAAAAGAAGAAGAAGAAGAAGAAGAAAGAACAAGAATAAGAGAGCTACTAGTAGAAAAAGATGAAGATTTTCGAGCACAGAAGTTTCCAGAAGGAGCGGCGGTAGATAGGCTGTTTATGATTGAAAGGCGTTTCCCTGTATCCCTGGGGTTGGATAAGGGTGGGTAGGGGAAATGTTCTTGGAGATAGACTCCTTGTTGATAAGTGCCGCATCGTCTTTTTTTTTTTTTGTCTTTTTTTTTTTTTCCCATGACGGCACACCACGCATCTTCATGCATCGCATCACCTGCTGCTTTGATGCAGCTAGATTTGCTGCTCGGCAACCCTCCCCCCCCCCCTCTCTCCTTTGAAAGCGCGCGCTGGCACCGTCCCCCCCAGCCTCCCCCCACCTCCCCCCCCCCACTCACAAACGCACACACGCACGCACCCATACGTACATATATACATGCATACATACATACATACATACATAAGCAGGTACGTAGGTAGGTACAAAAGCACGCGCGCGCATATTCATACAAACATACACACATGCGAACCCAAACTCCTCTCTCTCTCTCATACACACTTACACACACACACACTCTCTCTCTCTCTCTCTCTCTCTCTCTCACACACACACACACACACACACTCACAGGCGCACGTACGCGCAGATATGGCACACACATACACATATACATACCGTACCAAACCGTTTACGTTGAACATCTGGTTCTACACAGCAAGACATGAGACAGGTGAAATCCTCACGTTGCTGATTTTTTCATGTTGAAGACGATGGTTCAGTTAACACTACCCCCCCTGCCCTGTCCCCCCCTTCCTCCTGCCCCCTCCTCTCACCTTCTCTGAAGTTATGAATTAATGATACCGCACAGTGGCATTATATTGTATCTGCATGAAGTGCATCATTGCCTGTTGACAGGACGGGAGGTTTGATAGAACAGCAGAGGAAGCAACTGCTGTCACGACTATAGAACAGCAGAGGAAGCAACTGCTGTCACGACTATCTCCAGTTTGATCATAGTGGAGACTGTCTTGCCCGAGTTACATCCCCACTCTCTCGGCCAAGAGGGTTTCACGACAGTCGGCATTGGGATGGTTCCCAAAGGCCAACTAGCCCCCCCAGTGCTGCAGCACTAAGAGCCAATGCAATCTTACCTCCTACTTTGAGAGTCATAGTCTTTCACAAAAGACTAAGCTGTGATTGACTTCCCCCACTGCAATGGAGAAACCATTGACAACTGTTCGCTTATGTCAGTCTGTGATAAAAGCTGAGCGATGTGCCATACGACAGGAAGTAATAGCACGCGTACGCACATAACAGTCGCTCTCTCTCTCTCTCTCTCTCTCTTTATTTATTTATTCCGATATATCTCTCTCTTCATGTCTGTCTACTTCCCCAGCCTCTCTCTCTCTCACTCTCTCTCATTCCCTCTCCCCATTTATCTCCCGACGAAAATGAAACCTTGACCCGCAGTCCCCCGCCCTTGCTCATACCCGGTTCAAGAAAGATAGAAGCTAGAAAGACGCTAGATAGAAAAGAGGGAAGATGGAAAGAAAGAAGAGATGAAGGAGGGGGTGAAAAGAAGAAAGAATAAAAAGAGAGAGAGAAGGAAGAAAAGAAGCAAGTAAGGAAGAAGGACAAGTGCCAGGATGGCCAGGTTACAGTTCAACGCGGTGTAACAGGAATGTCTGTAGAGTTTATACGTGAAAAAAGGACCGAAAGAATGAGAACATGAACTAACGAAAAGTGAACGGGCGAGCGTGAAGATTACGCGATAAAAAATAAATAAAAAAAAAATTAAAAAAAACAGAAGGGAAAATTGGAAAGGAAGAAGGAACAAAAGGACGGAGGAAAAGATGGAAAGAAGACAGGAAGAAAAAAAAAAAAAAACTTACTGAGAATGGGGCTGTACATTACGGAACGCAAGAAAACAAGAAAGAAAAAAAAAGAAAAGGCAAAAATGTACGTGCTGGTAAATGGCATGCACATAATTGGGAGCGGTGTTATGGTAATCATAAAAGTATTCCACAGAAAGAAATGAAAGTATTCCACAAAAAAGAAAGAAGAAGAAGAAGAAGAAAAAAATTACATTAAAAAAAGAAAAGAAAAAAAAAGATGCCGGGTTGAACGAAAGAAAGAAACATGTGCTGGTGTAAAGGGAGACCGTGTGGGAACTGATGCCCTTCTGAGAAAATTGTCCCCAGGAAGAAAGGAAAAGGAAGGAAGAAGAGCCGGAAGGAAGAAAAGAGTGAAGAACGGAATTACGAAGAAAAAAAGCGCTGGGAAGGGGTGGGGTAGGTGGGGCGGGGGAATGATATACTGATGATAGATTGTTTCGCAGACACAGAAAAGAAGGGGGGGGGGGGGGGGGATAATATAGAAACGTACAAGAAAGAAAAAGGTGAGCAGGAGAGGGGACCGCAATATACCTGCTCCTCAGACAGAGAGAAGAAAAGAAGGTGGGGGGGGGGGCAAAAGAAAGGTTTAAAGACGGGAAGTGAAGGAAAATAAGAAAAAAACAACAACGAAAGACGGAAGAACGGAGAGGAAGAAAAAAAAAAAAAAAAAAAAAGAGGGGGTTCTAGGAAAAGGGGCCGGCTGTGCATTGGACCGATGCTCTGATGAGATGATTGTTCCGCCAGAGCAGCAGCATGTGTTGAAATAATGGGAATCTGACATTGGCAAGGTGAGGCTGATAAAAGACAGTAAGTAATTGCGAAAGAAATTCTGTCTCTGTCTGTCTGTCTCTCTCTGTCTCTCTCTCTCTCTCTCTGTCTGTCTCTGTCTCTCTCTCTCTTTGTATTTCCCCCCCCCCCCTCTTTCGTACCATGTCCAGGAGAGTCCATAAAAGGTTCGAGTTTTTGCGCTTGCAGTTCTGATTCTGTAACGTGTGCCGCGTTTGATCAAAATTGTAAAGATTTAATTAAGACAGTGGAAATAAAGTAGCCTGTTTTCGCTTTTGACGTTATTGTTTGTTGGAGGTTCGTTCTCAAGGCCTGACTAAGCGCGTTGGGTTACGCTGCTGGTCAGGCATCTGCTTGGCAGATGTGGTGTAGCGTATATGGATTTGTCCGAACGCAGTGACGCCTCCTTGAGCTACTGAAACTGAAACTGAAACTGGAGGTTCGTTTGTTTTATGTTGCATGACGATGGGTAACCTGTGTGGTCATGTACGTGTCATTTTCATATAACGTTTTCTATAGCTCGGGAGAAATATCTGTCTCAGTCTCTGTATACGTTTCTCTGTCTCTCCGGAAGTAAGGACAGACTGGGGCTGATGACTGCCAGAGGTAGATGGGGGAGGGGGAAGGCACACACACACACACACACACGCCGCGCGCGCGCACTCACCGGCAAACACCCACGCGCCTAACACCATCACACGAAACACACACACACACACACACACACTGTACTCTCATCCAACATTACAGCAAAAAAATAATGATACAGAAAATAAAGAGTTCCCAGATCGTTTCCTGTCCTTGCTCCGCTTTCACGATGTCCTTTGTTTCAAGTTCCCCCATCCCACTTTCACGCCTGTTGGTAAGTAAATACGTGTCAAAGTCTTCGGAGGTGCTGGCAGATTCACATGGCTACTCCTTTCACCCCCGCTCCCTCCCCGCTCCGTCCCCCCTCCCTCAGCACCCCCTCCCTCTACCCCCCCCCCCACACCCCCCCCACCCCCACCCATCTACATTTCCATGTTGTTGTTTTTATCTCATGGCGCATTCGCTGCACGCACGCACGCAGAGAGAGAGAGACAATTCAAGACAAGACAAGACAAGACAGATTCTTTATTTTCGAGGATAATAGATAAGCACTGGCGTGCTTCATTACATCCAGTCCCCGCCCTGAAACAGGGTATACACTGCACAATAATACATTTAAGTCATAGCATGCACTACACAATTTTACATGAAGTCATAAGCATGCATGCACAGCACAATACTTCATAAAAGCATGAGGATGGTAATAATCACACACACACACACACACACACACACACACATACACATGTGGGGGTGGGGGGAGGACAAAGAAAATTAGAAATATCCAGGTGTTAAGACTACCTATTCCCCTGAAGAGTAAAAAAATTAAATTAAAAAAATAAATAAATAAATTAAAAAAAAGATCTGGGCGGTTTTTTTTTTAAGCATCGCCTGTGCACTGCTGACTGATGTGGGGTTAAAGAAAATTAGAAATATCCAGGTGTTAAGACTACGTATTCCACTGAAGAGTAAAAAGATTAAATTAAAAAAAAAAATCTGGGCTTTTTTTTTTCTTTTTTTTTTTTAAGCATAGCGTGTGCACTGCTGCAGTGACTGATGTGCACATGGATTTGTATGGGAGGAGCGGGATTGGAGGAGTGAAGGGGAGTGAGTCCTCGATGACTCAGCGGTGTGTTGGTTGGCTGGCTGCCTGGCAAGCTCATCAAACTGAACCATCCACCCCCCACGCCCCCCCCCCCCACCCCACCCCCCCTCCCCCCAAACCCCCTCTTCCCCGTTCACTTATATTATACTTCTTTCACTTTTTTACTACTTCTAACACAGCATGGTTGCTCGCTGTATCGCTGGTCTGATAGCCGGGTTACCGTGCGAGTTTTGCAGGTAAACACGATAGAAAAAAAACTGACGAAGAAGAAGACGACGAAAAATAAAAGTGTAGTGAGAGGGAGGTTTGATGAGGTGTGTGTGTGGGGGTGGCGTGAGTTGTTGCCTGAACACATGAGAGTGATGGGGTGGAAGAGGATGGAGGGTGGGGGTAAAGTAAGGAAGGGGGCGTGAAGGGAGGAAGAAGGCGGTGGGAGGGGGGTGGGGGAGAAGAGAAGGGTTTCTTTTTAGGTGTATGTGGGGGTCACTCTCTCTCTCTCTCTCTCTCTCTCTCTCTCTCTCTCTCTCTCACCATCTTAATGTGTATAAGGGAGAGAGAAACGGGTGTTGTGAATAATGCATCACATTTGGATTAGACTTCGCGATGTATATGAGAGGTATAGATAGAGGGAGGAGAAGGAATTAGTGAGTGTCAGTTTATGTTGAATGTATTCATTACACACACATACGGAGGGACACATACACATAGACGGGGGAAGGGAGACTCGAGGACCAAGATCGCCAAAGGATCGAAGATTTTTTTGGGGGCAGTAACCGCTCCTCAAACCTGTCCTTGGGGATCCAGATACTCTAGTCTGTACTAAAACATAACTGGGAGTGACAGTAACTTGGCGACAGAACGAGCATCACCGATAATATCAGAAACAAGTAGCAGCAGCAAGAACATCAACGACGACGAAAAACATCATCAACACAATTATGCAGTGATTCTACTTGTATTGCTGACGAAAAACACCAACAACCAATAATGCAGTGATTCTACTTGTACTACTGAGAAAGAAAAATACATTTACAGTGATGATTAAGCGTTTCGAGATCGTATGTAAATAAAGGGGACATATAGGAGGTTCACGCATAGTGTGTGTGCGCGCCCGCGCTTGTGTGTGTGTGTGTGTGTGTGTGTAGTAGTAGTAGTAGTAGTAGGTAGTCAGTGGTAGTAGTCATAGCAGTCTTTCTGCTTGATCGTTCTGCCGGCTTACAGTAAGTCGTCGCGATGGAAAGGTCGCGGACAGTGACAGGTGCCGGGAACAACGTAATATATTTTATCCATGGTTGGTTGCTGTTGAATAGACTTGGGTGGGTACTAAAAGGGTCCGTGGTCAGGGGGTTGGGGGGATTGGAGGTGGGGAGGGGGGGGGGGGCAGAGAGAGCGTAAGGGACTGTCAGTCTCTTAACTCTTCCTGCCGGCCTCTTTATCTTGTCTCTCTGTCTCTGTTTCTCTCGCCACACACACAAGCACGCACACACACACACGCGCGCGCGCGCACGCGCGCACGAACACACAAAGTGATAAACACAAACACCCCCACCCCACCCACACACACATGTGCACAGGCTCAATCTCTCTCTCACTCTCTCTCTCTCGCTCTCTCTCTGCCCTAAGTTGTTTTTTTTCCCCTCCTCCCGTCAACCCCTACACTGATGACACTAGTTTATATTTAGCACTTTCAGATCCACATATTAGAGCAGAAATAATTACCTCTGATTTGGAGAGAATTGTGGAGTGGGCAAATAGATGGAAAGTAAAATTCAACGAAGGAAAAACAGATCTGCTAAATATAATCCGTGTTAATCAACAAGCCTTACCCTTGGTATTCAATGAGAACATCCTTCAAAATGTCAGTACGCATAAACACCTTGGCGTCATTTTACAAGATGATTGTAAATGGGGGGAACATATTAACGGTATTGCCAATAAGGTAAGAATGTTGATTTCTTGCTTGAAATATTACAAATATAAATTAAACAGAAAAGCATTAGAGACCATGTATAAATCATTTATTTTACCTCATTTTGATTACGCAGATATTCTGTGGGATAACTGCAGTGATGCTCAGTCAAACATGTTAGAATCACTTCATTTAGAAGCTATAAGAATCATAGTAGGAGCAGTAAAAGGAACAAGTCATACAAAATTGCATGAAGAGTCAGGTTTATGTTCTTTAAAGGAACGTAGACAAAGACACAAACTAATACAATATCACAAAATGGTGCACGGTAACTGTCCAAACTACTTGTCTGTCCTCACACCCCCTCTAGTTTCAGCTAATAATCCTTACCACAGACGAAGACCACTCGAGAGAGCTGTGCCACATTGTAAAACCAACTTATACTCTGATTCATTTATTCCATCTACAACCAAACTATGGAACAGTGTCCCTGATAACATAAAATGTAGTGATTCTTTAAGCCTGTTAAAAAGATATCTTTCCTCTAGTGACACAGCCGTCCCCCCACATTATTACATTGGTAACAGAGAAGAACAAATTCATCATTGTAGACTTCGCTTAAATATGAGCAATCTTAACCAAGATTTGTTTGATCGTCATCTTCGACTGGATACAAATTGTTCTTGTGGATATCCTGCAGAGACAGTTGAACACTTTCTTTTACACTGCCCAAATTACAACAATATAAGAGAGAATACAATTGCTACTCTCCCTGCAAATAGTACAAACTTAAATACGTTATTACGAGGTGACCGAGTTATTAGTTCCCTTGAGAATGAACACATATTCTTGACTGTACAAGACTTTATTGAACAATCAAAAAGATTCAAGTCTTAAAAGATTCACAATGAAATATTCTCTGCAGTTATAGTGAACAGTTATTTTGATGAATGGCCCCGGTTTCCCTCTGTAATCTCTCTCTCTCTCTCTCTCTCTCTCTCTCTCTCTCCCTCTCTCTCCTTCTCCCATTGCATTACTCCTTAGGTGATGTTCACTTTCCAGTGTGTTATTATTGTTGCTACTATGTTAGTATTAGTATTATCATTAATATTTTCATTGTTGTTGTTGTCAGTGGTAGTTGCGGTAATAGTAGTTTGGGGTGGGGTTTTTTGGTGTTTTTGTTGTTGTTGTTTTTTCTTGTTTAGTTTAGTTTTGTCTTGCACTTCAACCTTCTTTTCATTGTCAAATAATGTATTTTCGCCATTGCGTTTATGTATTGCTTGTTGCATATGAACGAGCACGATATAAGCTCATGCTTGTTGTTGCTCAAGTCTTATTAATTGAACGCTGTATTGTACCTTGTTTCTTGATATTAAAAATGTTTAAACCAACCCCTACACACACGCGCGCGCATGCACTCGAACTGAATCTTGTTACAACATGAGGGTACAGAATGGTA
>NC_134900.1:12586349-12591349 GCF_041734735.1 Babylonia areolata | reverse complement strand
CAAGTCGTCTCCAGAAAAAAAAAACAAAAAAAAAAAGCTTTAGGAGTACGAAGTATAGAAGCTCGCACTGGACTGAAATAGTATGCCTATGTTTAAAAAAAGAACTGGCCTTATAGCGGTGTATGAGCGTCATATCTGTTTCTTCCTCAGTCTTCTTCACTTTCTTCTCCGCCATGTCCCCTGGTTGTCCCCCCTCCATTCATGTATTTTCGTTTTATCCCCCTCCGCCTTGTTTATCATTACCTTTTCCTGCACAGTTTTAACCTGTCCTAGTTCTCTTTCCCATTTGTTACTATTCTTTTTTCCCCTCCTCCACCTGTCCTTCCCAGTTTCTTTTGTCTTTCCAATTGTGTTTTTCCCCATAGTATTTCAAAACCTCCACATGTCCCATCCCCCTTGCCCCTACTTTTGTTTTTTGTCCTTCTTCTACGCCCCCCTCCCCCCCTGTTTCTGCCCCTCTCAACTTGTCCCGTTCCCTTCCCCCCTTTTTTGGTCCCTTCCCCATTTTTTTTTTTTTTCCCTTTTCCCTTTTCCCCCTCTCGATTTACCTTTTTTGCTTTCTTCCCCTAACATCCCGGGCGGGTGAGTGAGGGGGGGTTGGGGGGGGGTTTGGTGTGAAAACCCTGGATAGAGCGAATTTGGATGTGTTTTAGGGGAAAGAGCACTTGTGGGAATGGAGTAAGTTGGTTTCTTGGGAGAGAGAAAAAAAAGGAAATTTTTTTTTAAATTATTGGCCATGCCCTTTAGTGGGGCCCCCAAATACAACTGCGTTTTTTATAAAAGATGAGGAAGAAAGAAGAAAAACAAATTAAGGCAGTGATTAGTCAAAAAGTTCTTTTGTGAATCGTTTTTTAATCAGGGCGCAACGCCAAAATGGTTGTTAAAAGCATTGGATTTTTCATGTGAGGGTCGTTGATGGAAGGGAAAAACGTGCCAAAAACCCCCCCAGAATGGTGCCCTGACGGAAACCAATTTTTGACAAGGGAAGAAAAAAGGATCCCTGTAAAAGTTTCATAAAACAGAGCATCAAAGAAATTAGAGAGAAAAAAAAAAATTTGTTGGGGTTTAAAACCCAAAAAACCCTTTTGCGATGGGCCCTGATGATGATTGAAAATTAGTGATTAAACGAAGAATAGAAAATTGAAGAAAGAATGCCCCGGGGCCCGGGAAAAATTTCCCTACTCGGACTAAGGGAAAATATGGAAGAAGAAGAGAATTTTTTCAATTATTCAAAAAATTTTTCCAAAATGGAAATTTTCCCGGAGGCGGGAAAACACAGCTTTTAAAAAAAACCATCCCAAAAACCAGGAAAGGAATCATGGTAAGGGGCTCCCGGATCAAACCATGAAAAAACCTTCCCCGGAAGTTTGGAACGCTGATAGGGGGGAAAACTTGCAAGGGTCTGAAAAAAGGCGTTCCCCCTTCAAATAAAGGGGTTAAAGAAAGGCAAGTCACATGGGAAAAAGGGCTGTTTTTTGTATGAGGTGTTTGGGGATTTCAAAAAAAGAAAAAGAAAAACCCTGCAGTAGAAAAGATCTTAAAGTGCTCAAAGGCCCAGTTTCCCCCTATGGAGTGGCTACTAAGGATGGAGAAAGTTTGGCCCTGAAAAGAGGTGCAGAAAGGTTGGGGAAGAAACCCGTGTCTACGCCTCGGGGTTTGGTCGCACCTTCAAAAAATACCATGGGGCCCAAGGGTTCCCCGCTTTCCCCGCCCTCTGAATGTTACACAAAGGGCCTTGGGATTAAAAAAAAGGGAAATGGGGTGTTTTTGTTGCGGTGTGGCTGGTTTAAAATTCGAAAATGTCGGGAAAAAGAATAAACCCCGTAAAAAAACAACTAAACAATATTGTCAATGGGGCAAAAGCCCCGGTTTCCCATCAACCCAGTGAAAACCCCAAACATTGTGGCCCTCCAAGAAGCGAGAATACCCCCTTGTGTCATCGATGGGTTTAATGAAAAAACTGAGGGAGCTCCTAGGAATCCTTTGGAAGGATGTGCCCAGAAAAACAAAAGGAAAATATTTTAAAATGAAAAAAAGGGTTTCGTCTTAAAAGAATGGAACCCAAAAGGTATTGAAAAAAACCCCCCCTTTTTGATCCAAATGCCCTCAGTGTGATGATAGGATTGGAAACAACCCGTCTAAAACCCAACCCCAAAAATTAGAAAGAGTTAAAAAATTTAAAATATGGGTGATCTTGGAACAAAAAAAAGGAACCCCCACAGAAACCAGAACCCCTTTATTCCTTCAGTGGGCCGAAAAAAAAATTAAAAAAAGGTCAAGACTACTTAAAGATTAGAAACCCCCCAAAACCCCCACTGCATGACGCAGTCAAAGAACCAAAAGGCAGGGGTGGAGAGGAAGATATGGGGGGAAAGAGAAACACAATAGTAGTATGGACTAAAAAAAAAATGAAAAAGAAACAAAAAAAGAAATGGGGAAAAAACCCCAAAACCCCAAACAAATTCCAACAAAAAGCATTTCACCCAAAAGACATTGTGGGAATGGCCGGAGGGGAAAAAAATGAGGGAAAAGTGAAGTACTTGAAAAAAAAGAAAGAAGAGGAATCATCATATCAAAAAGGTCAGTCACCAAAAGCCCATTCGGTTGGGGATTCATGGAAAAAAAAATGGAAAAACAGTTGGAAGAGAATGTGCTTCAAAGTAAAACCCCCCCAGTGACTTTTGGAATTGAAGTGTGAAAAATGCCCCCCGTGGCTTCGTCCTTTCCATAGGGGAAACAACATGCATGTTCTAACGCTAAATGAATATACAAAAAAATTAAAAACGGAATGGGAACCCCAGAGTGGTAAGGAATGCGAATTTCAGTTAATAAATTTTGGTATACCCCCGGAAACTAGGTTTTTTTTAGGGAAAATGAGCGAGTGACAGAGTTGGGTAACGCAACACAAGGCGGCCTAATTTGGGGAAAATCGGAAAAACCCTAAAAAAAAATCAAAGATAAAAAAAAGAAAGGTAAGGGCCCATCCACCATCGATCCCCCTCCAAAAAAAAAAAAGGGGAGGAGGGGGAGGGCCGAAATCAAAGAAAGGTAGGAGTGCTTTGAAATCAAACAATTTGGGCATATCTAAAACCCAAATTGCGAAAAATTTTCCCTTAGAACGGAACAGAGTTCTGGGGGGTTTTCAATAAATGATGGAACACATAGAGCAGTTTTTGGGGCTTTGAGATTTTTCCAAACCCCTCTTGCGGCAAATCAGTTTTGGCGTTTGGGGTTTGGGGTTTGTGTGCTGTGGGGGTTGTTTTTTTGGGAGTGGTTTTTTGCTTGGCGAGAGGGAAAGTGTACAAAGTGTAGTACAGTTCGGCCGGTGGGTGGTGTTTGTGTTGGGGGAGGGGGAGGTGGGGGTGGGGGGGATTTTGGGGGTTTGAGGATGGGTTTTGTAGGTAGCTTTTGCTACACTGTGGGAGAAAAACAGGGTTTGGACGTATATATTTTTTAATATATTATATTTATATTTTTTATTTTTTGTATATTTTTTTTTTTGGGGAGTTGGGATTGTGTGTGGCTGTAAAAGTAAGGTTTTTGGGTGTGTGTGGTATGTGTGTGTGTGCGGGGAAAAGTTGTAGTAGTAGAAAGAGGTGTGGGAGGGGGGGGTGAGGAGGTTGCGGGTTTTGTGTGGTGTGTGTGTGTGGTGTTGGAGTCAGAGTTTTATGTATTTGATGGCTTTATTCGTGAAAATGATTTTCGGTGAAATTTTGGTTAGATTTTGGGGTGTATTGTAAAGGGGTTTGTCTTATGTTTTAATCATTTGTTATTTATTTCATTGTTATTTTTTTATTTATTTTTTTTTTTTTTTTACATTATAATTTTATTTATTTATTTTTTTTTTTTTGTGTGAGCTTATTTTATTTTTCACTTTTTTTTTTTTTTTTTTTTCTCAAGGTGAAAACGCTTTGGGGTTTTTAGTGTGGTAGGCATCTGTTGGAAATGTGGTTTTTAAGTTATGGATTTGTCCGAAGCAGTGACCCCCCCTTGAGCTACTAAAATGAAAAAAAATCTGAGGGCCCCGGGTTCTTCAAATCCAGGTCCGGGCCTGGGAAGGGGTGGAATTGTGGAGATTTTTGCGATATCCTGGTCAAATTAAAATGTGAATATAGTGCCGACCCCCCCCCGCCCCCCCCCCCCCCCACCCCCCCCCCCCCCACCCCCCAACCCCCCTATGTTAGAAATTTCCGAAGACCGTAAAACCAGTCCCGGATCGGTGGGTTTGGAAACAAGGCAGAGGATGCATCCCCCCCCCCCCTAAAAAACCCCCTAAAAACAAACAAAAAACAAAAACAAAAAACAAAAACAAAACCCCCAACAAAAAACACCAAAAAAAAAACAACACCCAAAACACAAAAAAAAAAACCGGAGATGAATGCTCATAAGGGGTTAAAACGGTCATCCCCGGGAAAAGCCTGTGGTGTAAACGAGGGGGAAGTGGGAGTTGTTAACCCCGAGCGAAAGAAAGAAGTTGTGTCATGATTAAAGATTAGAGGCGTTGTCTGGGTTGAGAGAAAAAAGAAAGTAGAGAGATGAGTAGTGTAATAGTTGAGTAGTTTTTGGTTTAATTTTTTTTTGGTGTGAGAGACACAAAATAGTTAGTTTTTTTTGTGTGGGGTGGGGTTTGGTGTTTGGGTTTGTTTGCGCGCGCGCTGTGTGTGGTGTGTTGTGTGCACTCGACCAAAAAAAACACAGATACATATGATAATCGATGTTAATGAACCCCTTTCCCTTTTTTTTATAAATACGGAAGAAAAAAACTAAAATGGAAAGGGGTTAAACAAAAACAAAAAAAAAAAAAAAAAAATTAAAAAGTGGGGGAGGGAAAGAAAAAGGGGGGGGGTGGGGGTTTTGGGGGATTTATACGTAGCCTGGGAGGGGGGGCTTTGTGACTCACCTTGCCCTCTCTTCCCCCTCCCCCGTTTATCTTGGGGGGGGGGGGGGGGGGAAGGGGGGGGGGGGGGGGGGGGGGGACAAAAGGGGGAACGAAAAATTAG
>NC_134900.1:12502544-12582544 GCF_041734735.1 Babylonia areolata | reverse complement strand
CTCTCTCTTCTTCTGACCCCACTATCATTCTCTCTCTTTCTCTATCTCTTCTTCTGACCCCACTATCATTCTCTCTCTCTCTCTCTCTCTCTCTCTTCTTCTGACCCCACTATCATTCTCTCTCTCTCTCTCTCTCTCTCTCTCTCTCTCTCTTCTTCTGACCCCACTATCATTCTCTCTCTCTCTCTCTCTCTCTCTCTCTCTCTCTTCTTCTGACCCCACTATCATTCTCTCTCTCTCTCTATCTCTTCTTCTGACCCCACTATCATTCTCTCTCTCTCTCTCTCTCTCTCTCTTCTTCTGACCCCACTATCATTCTCTCTCTTTCTCTCTCTCTTCTTCTGACCCCACTATCATTCTCTCTCTTTCTCTATCTCTTCTTCTGACCCCACTATCTTTCTCTCTCTCTCTCTCTCTCTCTCTCTCTTCTTCTGACCCCACTATCATTCTCTCTCTCTCTCTCTCTCTATCTCTTCTTCTGACCCCACTATCATTCTCTCTCTCTCTCTATCTCTTCTTCTGACCCCACTATCATTCTCTCTCTCTCTCTATCTCTTCTTCTGACCCCACTATCTTTCTCTCTCTCTCTCTCTGTATCTCTTCTTCTGACCCCACTATCTTTCTCTCTCTCTCTCTCTCTCTCTCTCTCTCTCTCTCTCTCTCTCTTCTTCTTCTTCTTCTTCTTCTTCTGACCCCACTATCTTTCTCTCTGTCTCTCGTGCTGATCCCACTCTCTCTGTCTCTTTTTCTGATCCCACCCTCTCTGTCCGTCCTTTTCTTTCTCTCTCTCTCTGTCTCTGCCCCTCTTTTTCTGATCCCACCCTCCTCTCTGTCCCTCCTTTTCTTTCTCTCTCTCTGTGTCTCTGCCCCTCTTTTTCTGATCCCACCCTCCTCTCTGTCCCTCCTTTTCTTTCTCTCTCTCTCTGTCTCTGCCCCTCTTTTTCTGATCCCACCCTCTCTGTCCCTCCTTTTCTTTCTCTCTCTCTCTCTCTGTCTCTGCCCCTCTTTTTCTGATCCCACCCTCTCTGTCCCTCCTTTTCTTTCTCTCTCTCTCTGTCTCTGCCCCTCTTTTTCTGATCCCACCCTCTCTGTCCCTCCTTTTCTTTCTCTCTCTCTCTCTGTGTCTCTGCCCCTCTTTTTCTGATCCCACCCTCTCTGTCCCTCCTTTTCTTTCTCTCTCTCTCTCTGTCTCTGCCCCTCTTTTTCTGATCCCACCCTCTCTGTCCCTCCTTTTCTTTCTCTCTCTCTCTCTGTCTCTGCCCCTCTTTTTCTGATCCCACCCTCTCTGTCCCTCCTTTTTTTTCTCTCTCTCTCTCTGTCTCTGCCCCTCTTTTTCTGATCCCACCCTCTCTGTCCCTCCTTTTCTTTCTCTCTCCCTCCTTTTCTTTCTCTCTCTCTCTGTCTCTGCCCCTCTTTTTCTGATCCCACCCTCTCTGTCCCTCCTTTTCTTTCTCTCTCTCTCTCTCTCTCTCTGTCTCTGCCCCTCTTTTTCTGACACCCCCCCCCCCCCCTCTCGGTCCCTCCTTTTCTTTCTCTCTCTCTCTGTCTCTGCCCCTCTTTTTCTGATCCCACCCTCTCGGTCCCTCCTTTTCTTTCTCTCTCTCTCTGTCTCTGCCCCTCTTTTTCTGATCCCACCCTCTCGGTCCCTCCTTTTCTTTCTCTCTCTCTCTCTGTCTCTGCCCCTCTTTTTCTGATCCCACCCTCTCTGTCCCTCCTTTTCTTTCTCTCTCTCTCTGTCTCTGCCCCTCTTTTTCTGATCCCACCCTCTCGGTCCCTCCTTTTCTTTCTCTCTCTCTCTCTCTGTCTCTGCCCCTCTTTTTCTGATCCCACCCTCTCGGTCCCTCCTTTTCTTTCTCTCTCTCTCTGTCTCTGCCCCTCTTTTTCTGATCCCCCACTGTCCCTCTTTTTTCTTGTCCCTCTCTCCTCCCATCTCTCTCTCTCTCTCTCCCTCACCTCTCTCTTTTTCTGAACCCTCTCTCGTCTGCCTTCTTCCGCTCTCTCTCTGCCCCCTCTTTATCTTCTCTCTCTTTCTCTCTCTTTCTCTCTCTCTCTCTCTCTTCCCTCCCTCTTTATCTGAACCCTCTCTCATCTCCCTGCTTCCTCTCTCTCTCTGTCCCTCTTTATCTGATCTCTGTCCCTTCTCCCCCCCCCCCCTCCCCCCTCACTGTTCCTCTTTTTCTGATCCCTCTCTTTCTCTCTGCCCCTCATTTTCTTTCTTTTCCCTCTTTCACAGGTCACCTCCCTCCCTCTCTCTCTCTTTCTGATCCCACTCTCTCACTTGTTCTCCCTCTTTTTCTGACTCCTTCTCTTTTCTTTCTATTACTCACCCTCTCTTGCTGTTTCTGACACCATCTATCCCTTTTTCTCTTGACTACCCCCCCAACTCACCCCTGTCTCTCTCTCTTGCTCTTGTTTTATGCCTTTTCACTTTGCTTTTCCCTCCTTGCTTAACTTCACTCTCTCTCTCTCTCTCTCTCTTTCATGTAAACACCCCTTAGGGTCCTTACTCCCTGATGAAAAAAGGAAGGAAAAATATACATTAGAATTAGATAAATACATTCGTATTTTATTTTTCACACCTGTCACAGCTGTTAAGTTCCGATGGAGGTGAACGTGTGTGCGCGCGCGCCCGCGCACACGCACACACACGCACACGCACACACACACACACACACACACGCACATACTTTCTCTCTTTTACACCTGCCAAGCAATGATGATGTTGCTCGCATACAAGTGCATGCATGCGCTCACACACACACACACACACACTAAATCCCTTTTTCTCACTAAAACCTGTTAAACTGCAAAGGCATGATGGATCTGGACTGTTTTGAGTCACTCTTGTCCAAATTGTTGAAATGGACCTCTCTGTTTGTCTGTGCACACACATGTGCATGCACACACACACACTCACGCATGCGTATGCACACAGACAATTATGATGATAATGATAATGATAATAATGATGAAAATAATAATAATGATAATGATAATAATGATGATAACAAAAGAAGAAAGAGAAGATAAGTAACAAACATATGAACAAAAGGAGAATTATACTTATTCCTCTGTTTTTCTATTCTCAACAGACTTGTCGCAATAATTATGCCAACATAAGAGTTGCTCTCATGCACACTCAGGTTTTAAGTGTCACATTTGATTCATACACATACACTCGCTCTCTCTTTCTCTCTCTGTCTCTCTCTCACACACATACACGCACACACACACACATGCATGCACCAGACAAACAAACACAGTGACAACAAAAAAACAAGACATGCAAAACTAAAAATCCCCTTTCTTCTCTCTCTCTCCCCCCCCCCCCTCCCGCCCCCTCTCCAATCACCTCCAGACCTGTCACAACTGCAAGGCCAGGATGGAGTCGGGATCCCCTGGGGTGATTGCGGGACGGTTGCCAGGGGAATGCTGGCACCCAGGGTGCTTCTCGTGCTGCACTTGCCGGCAGCTGCTGGTGGACAACATCTACTTCTGCCGAGAGGGCCGGGTCTACTGTGGCCGTCACTATGCTGATCAGCTCTACCCACGCTGCTCTGCTTGTGATGAGGTGGGTGGGTTCTGTGGTGTGGTTTGAGTTGGTTTGGGCTGGAGGGAGGGAGTGGGGGGTTGGGGGGGGGGTTGTGTGTGAGGGATGAGGGGGTTGAAGGGTGTGGGTGTGGGAAGACCTTGAGGATGAGATTTATCTTACTGACAAGCTTTCTCTGTCATTGGTGTTTCATTTTGTGATGAGGGGCAAGTCCCTCCTCTCCCTTGACTTCTCCACTCCCAGTCTGCCTTCTAGTTCTACCCCCCCACACCCCCTCCTCCAAGCATTTCACCTCCTCTCTGTGTTTCTCTCTCTGATTTGGTAATGAATCTGGTGTTTCTTAAATAAGGCAGTGTTACAGTTCTATTTCACATAATTATCCGTACATCCCAAGTATATTTTTTGTTTGTTTGTTTTTTGTTGTTTTTATATTTTAATCTAGTGATTTTAAATTGTATTCCTTATTTTAAGCTTTTGGTGATAGGGATACGGATATGAGATCTCCCCTGTTTAACTACTGGAATGCCTGCATCAGGTGTTGTATGATAGGGATACGGATATGAGATCTCCCCTGTTTAACTACTGGCATGCCTGCATCAGGTGTTGTATGATAGGGATACGGATATGAGATCTCCCCTGTTTAACTACTGGAATGCCTGCATCAGGTGTTTTATTTATTCAGATTGCCTGGTGGGCTTTGTAAAAAGAGGCTATTGAGAAACATTTGTTTTAACTTGAATGTTGAAGTTTTATGTCTGTCGTATACAAAGTAAGAAAGTTCTTGACACTTGTGAATTTCAGAAATAGTGCTAAATTGAGCGGCAACAAAGAAATGACAAAAAGTGAATATAATGCCGAGTGATGGACAAACTGATTTGTGTGCATTCCAGCTGATTTTTGCCCGTGAGTACACTCAGGCGGAGGGGCGATCCTGGCATGTTCACCACTTCTGCTGCTGGCAGTGCGACACGCCCCTGGCAGGACAACGCTACATTGCCAAGGACGACAACCCCTACTGCATGTACTGCTTTGAGAAGCTCTTCAGTAAGGTGAGGGAGTCAACCATGATCTAGGTGATGGTAGGTTTCCTTGTTTCCTGTTAACTGATTGTTAACACCTGTCTCCAACAGTTTGTCACTGCTGCTGCATTGTGGTCTGGCGTTGATGGCTGTGCTGAATCTGGCAGTGAATACCATAGTATGTGAATTGTCCCCATACCTTTGGACTGATTATGCATGCTACACTTTTTTTTCCCAACAAATATCAGAAAGTTTATCAGAGCCAGAGCTTAAGATACATACCAACTCTGTATAGAGCATTGATGTTTTTTTTTTTTAAATGGCTTTTATGTGTATGATTGGGCAGCTGTGTACTGTTTTCAGGGGTATACTTCCTGGGTGTGTCGTGTTTCCACAACCGACTGAACACAGGATTACAGGATCTTAATGTGTATATTTGATCTTCTGCGGGGGGTATGCACAGGAAGGCATTTAAGGGCATTATCATATTGACTTGGGAGATGAAAACCTTTGTTGGATCAAGTGGGTACCCCCCCCCCTCCCCCCATTTCATTTGTTTTATTTTGTTTATTTTGCTGTTGTAATTGTCCCTGCAGGTGTGCAGCACCTGCCAGCGCCCCATCACGGCTGATGCACCAGGCATCACGCACAATGCCCTGCACTGGCATGCGTGCCCACACTGCTTCTCCTGTCACTCCTGCGCCCGCGCCTTGCTGAACCAGCCGTTCATCCTGAAGGACGGGCGCCTGTACTGCTCCAAGGACTGCCACTACCGCCTCAATGGCTGCTCGCACACCGCCTCCATCGCGCGCCAGTATGCCACGTGACCTGCCTGGCCCCATGGCCGATTCCTTTGTCGTTGGATTCTCTACGCGTGCGCACCTCTTCCGGTGTCCTGTCATGGCGCCGCGTCTTTGCCATTGTTTGTATTTGATTCTTTTGTGTGCTGATCACTTTTGTTGGTGTTGTTTTCATTTTATGGTGGTTTATGACTTCATCCCCTTTTTGTTTCTTCATCATTCTTTGTTCTTGTTTTTATTGTTGCATAATTATTGCATGTTGTTTTGAATGTTTGAGTTTGTTTTTCTTTTATTTGTTGTTATTATTTTTATTCTTATTATTGTTAAGATAATTTTTTTTTTTTTTTTAGATGTTAGGTCATGTAGACATTGTGTGTGTGTGCAACTTCGTAGATCTGAGAGAAGCTTTGGAGATTTGTATTTTGGTCAGTTTATTTGTTGGTTTTTTGTGTGTTTTTTTAAATTTATTATGATCATTACATGCAGACCAATGCTCTTCATCAAAGAAAGTGTTGGCCAATTGTCCAGTTTGAACAGTGTATGATATTATGTTTTCTTGTTTATATCTTTGTTTTCTAGTATTTATTATGATGGTACTCAGTTTTTTTTCTGGATATTAAACAGATGTTTGAAAGCTTTAAAAATGATACCTAAATTTGTGCAGCTCTTTCAAAATTGTTGTATATCATCAAATATCTTTATTTTCTTGTATAACATCTAGTATAATTTTCTTTTTCCTTTCTTAGAATGAGGGTGTATTGATCAGGATGGATACGTCACAGGGGCCAAAATGGCCATCATTGAACAAATGTTTCTTTGTGGATTTCTTTTTCTTCAGGATTATGCACATTTCTTTCACAACCTGAGTGGAAGCCTCTACATACCAAATCAAGTTTGCTTTGCATGTGCATGACATACATGTACTATGACTTTTGGATTGACGTTTTCCATTGCTTCATTTTTCAACAGTATAGTGTGAAATGTTTTGTTTGATTTTGCTGTTTTGAGGACTGCTTGTGTTTGACTGCCATTTGATACTGTGACTTTTGAAACTGTCTAAGTCTCACACAACAGTGGACAGGAAAATCATTCAATTTGACAGCAATGCACATATTTTCTGATCCTGTAAATAGAGAGTACTGCTAAATGTCTGTGTGTCTGGTTGTGTGGTAAGCATTAGTGGCGTGCATGTGTGCATGCATGCTTGTGTGTGTGTGTGTGTGTGTGTGTAAGAGAGAGAGATTAAGAGTGTGACTAATATTCACTCTCATCAGCAGTATTTTTAACAGTATTATTGACGGCAAACACACTATATGAATTGGGCCAACAAGTGATATAAAATTACGCAATTTAGCAATCTAGTTAACTTATTGTGTGTTGTCATTGCTTTTTATCTTTTGTGATTATACTACAGTTTATTCTGTAAAGCATTCACTTTGTTGTCAGCACCATTGTTGTGGTCCCCGTGATCCTTCTTGACAGTGATGTCAGCATCATTATTTAACCAGTATCATAGATTTCATTAAAACAGTATTCTTACCTTAATTAAGAATCTTTCTTCTTCTTTTTTTCCCCCCACATTTATTATGAACAGAACAAAACTGAAAACCATCAGTTTGTCAGAGTGGTACTTACAAACATTAAAATATTTCACAGCAGATTATTGAGGTGGGGGGCAAGGTGGCTTTCACAAGTACAGAAATGTCAATGTCCAATTACAACAGTTGTAACAAGAATTATGGATATTCAGTTTGGTATACAGTCAGTTTATCCCTTTGGGACACAGCATTATTTTGGGACACAAGATTTATATCTCAGCATTATTAATGTGTCAAACATTAAATTTCAGAGCCCAAATGTCTCCTATTCATTATGAATGTATAATCATTTTATCAAAGATGACATTGATAATGCCGTATGATGTACATTCATCCGTTTGGAAAGGCGAGAAGGAAGGGGAGGAGAGAGGGGAAAAGGGAAATGACAGGGAAGGATCAAGAACAATATAAAGGAAGAATGAAGAAGAGAAAAAAGAAAAATTGTAGTATTATTTATGGTTGTAAATTTTAGATTTCCTCTTTGTGGAAACAGCTAATCTTCGCAAAACAGACTTGACATTTGTGTGACTAACAATGCAGATTTGTTCATGCAGTGTGTGGCAGCAGCAAGAAGAAGCAAACGTTTCATGTAGGTAAATCTACCAGTTTTCTCAGAAATGTTTTTAACCAGTAGGCCCAGGCTATAGAACTGCCGATTTTTGTGTGGAGGTTGTGTGGAAATATCATGTATATCATGAAAATGGCCTTTTGAAACACCCGTCTATCACCTGTCTGTCCCCTGTTCCTCCACCCATTCATTCTCAAGCTCTTATTTATCCCACCATTTATCCATCCATTTTCTCTCTCTCTCACTTTTTTTTTTTTTTTTGATTGACCAATATTTTTGTCTGACTCATCTGGAAAACCAAAAATGGCAACTTACATGTATAAATTGTATCCACATTTTCATAGTCAAATCCATTACACGTACTCATATTTCCAATCAGTATTTTGATTAATTACTTCTCTTTCTTTCTTTTTTTTTTTTTTAATCTATCTTTGGAATTATAAGCCATTGAATTTTTTTTTTTTTTTTTTTTTTGATCAATGAAAATAGGTATAAAGTACACGGTGGACGGATCACACCCTGTCCCTGTCTCTCTCTCTCCATTTGTCTTTGTCTCTGTCTCTCTGGCTGTCTCTGTCTCTTTCCCCCATGCCCCTCTCCCTCCTATCTTTCTCTCCTCCCTCCTTTTGTTATGTCCCTCTCTTCTGTCCCCAGTATCTCTTCAGTTCTCTCTCTCCCTCTCTCTCTCTGTGTCTGTCTGTATGTCTGTGTGTCATGCACTTCTTTCTCCTCCCCTTCTTTAGCTTTCAGTTATTGTTTTGTTTTCATAGAATGCAGAGTGACGTTTTCCCTCTTCATTTCAGTGGCTTGGTTTGTGATTATATTACTTGGTCAGTTGTTGATATTGCTTTTGTAATTTGTTTTCTTTGTCAGACCTGCATTCATGACAATGCTGTTCGTCTGATTTGAATCAAAAGGTTCATATTGCATATAGCATATGTGCACACATGCCTACACACACACACACAAACACACACACACACACACACACACACACACACACACACACACACACACACAAATTCATTTTGTTAGCATGCACTTGCTAGGAGGAATAGTTTGTAAGACCTATGATTTTAAAACAAGCACATAACACATGAAAATATATATACAATCACACCACACACAATCAGATACATATGCACAAACATTAGCCTGAGCACGAGTACAAGCACACACACACACACACACACACACACACACATATACACACACTTGAGTTATCGTCTTTACCTTGTCGTCTTAAAAATGAGGACTACACCCATACAATTAACTTCCACAATCACTCACATGAACACATCATACTTATTGTTGAGACGCTTTGAGCTTGACAGAACAATGGTGTATAATCAATGCAGTGTAGAAAGGCACCTATTTAAGCAGTTTGTATATGACCATTTCTCTTCACTGATTCTGCTTTCTAGTAATAAACTGTGATAGAAAAAGACCTACACATTGTTTTATTTGGTTTTTGTTCGTTTCGTTCATGAAAGAGGGAGAGAGAGTGTCCGAGAGAGATTCATATTGAAAACATTGATATTTTGTATCCGTTGCTTGCTGATTTTCTTGAGAGAGAGGGAGCAAGAGATCTGAGATGTTTATGGACAGTGTTATAATTTTGTTTTTTGTTGATTTTTTTGTTGATTTTTTTTTTTAGCAAGTTTTGTTTAAAATCTAAATTGTCGCAAGTTGTGCTTGTACTTCAGTGTTTGCGTCAAATGATAGCCTTTGTCAGCACAGAGTTTGAAGAGAATGTTCTGTGAGGTAAGTTACAGAAGTTCCTTTTGTTTGTGTGTGTGCGCATGCACACATGCACACACAAAACACACACGGAGATAGAGAGGCATGTTGTTTCCCTACATATTTTTGTGTAAATGTATTCATTTTGCATTTATATCACATATGCAGTAATTCACTGCCGGTTATTTCTTGAGATCATCATCGAGAACATTGGTCTGTCTGTTTGCCTGTCTGTTTGTCTTTTTCCATCTCGGTCTCGATTTCTCTCTCTCTCTCTCTCTCTCTCTCTCTCTCTCTCTCTCTCTCTCTGTGCATTAGAACTCTTCTCTTGTCTTTTCCTATCATATGAGTACAAGTGCTGAGGATCAGGAAGTGGGGAGGGGCGGAGGGGGCTGGTGGGGAGGGAAAGGTAGTAAAGGCAGAGAGGGAAAGTGGAAGGTTTGTGTAATAGACATTGTTTGATACAGTTCAAATTCGCAGACACGCATGCACGCACTCAAACACACACACACACACACACACACACACACACAAAGGCGTTGTTTCTTTATCTTTTGTTTATATGATATGACTTTTTAACTTTAATTTGCGAAACATTTAACTCGCCTCGGCAAGCTGATCTACACTTGTCGCCATGTTGTCAGCCACTGAACTGGAAAGTCGACTCTCCCGACTCTTATAGGCCAGGGAATTTAGATTAAAATTTGCGTTGGGTCAAAATGTCTGCAACAAAACCGTTCTTTTTACGATAAAATAGAATAAATCATACAGATCACACTGATATAAAGTTGACCACTATAGGGGGGCGGGAACATAGGTAGATTTTGATTTTTAATGTCCAGAATCGAATATTTTTATTACTTTTGCCTGTGTGAGAGCGCCTTACAAAGAGTCGCAAGGCAAACACAGGCGAAGGTTACGCAAGCGCGGTATAAGGGGTCACCAGAGGAAAGCGTTCAGCGCGGTACAGTACATGTGACTGACTGCTGCCGCGCTGATGCTGATCTGTGAGCAGGTCACTGCGACAGACAACTGATTCTGAACAGTAAGCTAGGAACAGAGCTCTTTGGAGTCAAAAGGAAACAAACATTTTCAATTTCATGTATTTTATACTTAAGTGGTAGAAGACGCAAATCCGCTTTTATGAATGTTTTCCAGTTTCCTACCATTCATGACATATCATAAAGAATGAAATCAGTATTATACCGACTGCAAAGGTGAATTTACGAAGGCAGCACGGGATCATTTAGTTCGTAAGTACAATTTTGTTGATATTTTACGCAGTGCACAACTTGGACCGGATATACTCCATGCTCCGCTTATTAACTAAATATGTGTTAACCCGGTTCGGTTTCAGTGAACATTATCGGCGCTCTGTCCAGAATATAAATTGGGAAAGTATAGAGGGCAGATGATGGCAAAATTGAACATCATGTCTTGATGTGAAAAGAACAGTATGAAATACATATTTTTCTTTGGAAATGAAGCGGTATTTGCAAATGTGACTCACGAACCCTGGCGCAGTAGACGTCGATTTAGCGTGGGATATAAATAATAATCATAATGATAACAATGGATCATAAATTTTATTAATGATTATGTAAAACTTTGTTGTAACACGTGTAACATTGAATCCAAGTTACCTAAACTAACTTTCCCAACGCAGATGTTTGAATTACTGGATTTATAATAATGATAGTAATGAATCTATCATGCGATCCTTAGCCAATGCAATGCATTCAAACAAAGCCTGTGCAAAATTATGTATTTTATTAATGATTACCTAAAACCTTATGACATATGTAACATGGAACCCAAAATACCTAAACTAACTCCCCCACCATGGATGATTTTATTTATCAGAAACACTGCAGGCACTCCATTTTCACATCAATTCTCCCCAGTGTTTAACTGTTTAAAGTACTACTGTTCACCTTATTATGAAATGGGAATTGTATTATTTATATCATTTAAGAAGAGTTTTCCTCTTTATCTGAAGAATTGTGATCAAAACACCGGATTCTTTGTATCTTTCTGTTCGGTCAATCAACAAAACTGATTAGCGTTATCCTCACAGTGAACAAATATGTAGGACTGCAGAAAAACAAAATCAAATAAAAGTAAGACTTTGAGAAAAAACAAAAACAAACAAACAACAACAACAATAACAACAACAAACAACAACTAAAAATATGGAATTTTATTATCTGTGTAAAGCAGAACCAAAGAACATGTGTTCCGTGTCCGAATGTGACACCTGACTTCATCTCAAGCACTACTAAACGTGAAATGCTTCAAACTTAATTAATTTTAAGAAATTCATTCACAGTCAATGTATACTTTGGTTTTTCAGAACTTGTGTGATGTAAAATGTGGCTGTTCTAATCAAATTTTGCAAAACAATAAGCGTATAGGGACTGACATTTTTCGGATACAACAATTTTTTTCGTTCCACACTTCTTCTGTCTTGTGAACTGATAAACTACATCATTTCGTGATAAAACGTCACCAGACAGCAAAAGCCAAAATCAAGGTAATTTAATGTGGTGATTTTCTACTTTGAACTAAGTCTTCAACTGAAAACAGTCTTACTAAACTACATGCGTTGACTTGGTTCGAAATCTTACACCAGTATCCGTATATTACGGCATCTCGCCATGTGTCAGAAACAATGATTGTGTTAAAACTTAATCGGATCAGATATAAATGTACAAACAAACCATAACAACGACGAAATTAACATACACAGTTGGGTTTTTTTGTTTTTGTTTTTAATATAGCAACCACGGGGTGCGAATGAACATATCGGAGATTTCCGTGTAACGTATGTACATCTCACACGCTGTCGGAAACAACACATTCTCTGAATATGTATTCAAACACACACGATTGAAGGGTGTTTTGTCAAACCGATTTATGCTTTCCCACGATGAATCCGCATGATTTATATGGAAACAGTTCGAATTTTGTTTACATGTATATTTTTATTGGGTCGTTTACATGCACAGAAGTAACACAGAAAAGCAGAACTGAAAATTAATATACGACGTCGATTGCATTTAAATAGTTGAATAGACATTTTTTTTCCTTCAGAAAATGAGTGTATGTGCTGCAGAAGATAGATGTGTTGACCACCTGTTGCAAATAAAGAACGTGTAGTGTATTCATGAATGTGCTTGCCTTTGAATGAATAAAAAATACGTCAAGAGGAACGGGTTGTTTACGTCTATAACATGGATTTTTTTTTTTTTTTTTTTTTTTTGCGTAATATTTCAAACTTAATGTACCATTTTTACTGATAATCAATGTTTTATTATCGCAACGAATGAATATAGATCAGGTCTGTATGTACTGGATTTTAATCAGGTTTGTACTTATTTGTTTCTGACCACTTCATGTTCAGACACATTGCCATGTCACAAAATGGCGCCGAAATTTTGGATGTTTTAAATAATTTTCAACACATTTAAGACAAGAACAAACCATATTCTCACAAAATTGTTGCAGACATTTCTCTAATGAATTGCAATCCTGATAACATGTGAAACATTTGAAAAATCGTTGTAAACACATGTTTATACTGAATCAGACTGAGAGACCCCCATTTCCAACAAAGTTCTGGAGACTGACCCATTTTCCTTTTCCAGGCAGTCTTTGCTCTTCATGACTATCTGATGCACTTCATTTTGCCACCTTCATACTCCAGCCAGATACATTTTCTTTCCCACGCTAAACTGACCTGTCTACTGCGCCAGGGTTCGTGAGTCACATTTGCAAATACCGCTTCAGTTCCAAAGAAAAAAAAATATTTCATACCGTTCTTTTTACATCAAGACATGATGTTGGTCGATTTTGCCATCATCTGCCTTCCATGCTGAATCAATTGTCTGGACATGCTCCGACAATGTTCACTGAAACAAACCTAGTTAACAGGTATTGAGATATTCATATACTACACGTTAATAAGAAAAGCATGAAGTATTTCCAAGTTGTGCATTGCGTAAAATGTCAACATAATTGCTCTTACGAACTAAATGATCCCGTGCTGCCTTCGTAAATTCACCTTTGCAGTCGGTATAATACCGATTTTATTCTTTATGAAATGTCAGGACTGGTAAGAAACTGTAAAACATTCATAAAAGCAAATCTGCGTTTTCTACCAAGTTAGTATATAATAGATAAAATTAAAAATTTTGTTTCCTTTTGACCCCAAAGAGTTCTCTTATTTTCTGTACGGTATCTGTCATGTGCCGCAGTGACCTACTAACGGAGGTATAGGACAGCATCAGCGCGACAGCAGTCAGCCACAAGTACTATACCGCGCTAAACGCTTTCCCTGGCGACCCCTTATACCGCGCTTGCGTAACCCTGGCTTGCTCATGCCTTGCGGATCTTTGTAAGGCACTCTCTCATGGCCAAATGTGTGAGAAATAATTATTAAAAATCAAAATCTAATCATGTTCCCGCCCACCTACAGCGGTCAAGTTTATATCAGCGTGATCAGTATGATTTATTCTATTTTATCGTGAAAAGAACGGTTTTGTTGCAGACATTTTGACCATTTTTGTATCTGCCCTGGACTATTACGTTCAGTGCTTTCAAATACAAACAGTGTCCAGCGAGACGTCATGAGACGATCGCCTACGAGGTATTACTGTATACGATCTGACCCTTCCATGCATCAAGTAAAGGCGAACAGTGGACTAAAGGTTCCATTTTATTCAATAGTTTAATACGTTACTCCCAAGAAGCGTATATAAAATGTCGCAAGTCGTCAAATAATCACACCAACAATGACACAGAAAGGAACATAGCTTTTAAGTGGATGAAAAGCAAAAGGCGTGACTTCCATCAATAAACAACGTCAAACATATTCAACAAAAGAACAGTTCAAAAAGGAGAGGAGGTCATTTTCCTGCTCCAAGGTATACAAGGAGCATTGCATTCAGTTCTGATTGTTGTTGTCCGACTGTTTGGGGCCACTCGGTTCCAAAGCTGAACACTCAACACCACCACCACCAACAACAAGCAAAGGTGGGTGAGACAATGAATGGTGAACAAATCGAATCAAAATCTGCTCGCTTCCGACTTTTATGGTAGGCACACATTCAAGCGTAACTTCTTCTTCTACTGCATTCACTCGTATGCACACGAGTGGGCTTTTACGTGTATGACCGTTTTTACCCCGCCATGTAGGCAGCCATACTCCGTTTTCGGGGGTGTGCATGCTGGGTATGTTCTTGTTTCCATAACCCACCGAACGCTGACATGGATTACAGGATCTTTAACGTGCGTATTTGATCTTCTGCTTGCATATACACACGAAGGGGGTTCAGGCACTAGCAGGTCTGCACATATGGTGACCTGGGAGATCGTAAAAATCTCCACCCTTTACCCACCAGGCGCCGTCACCGTGATTCGAACCCGGGACCCTTAGATAGAAAGTCCAACGCTTTAACCATTCGGCTATTGCGCCCGTCATTCAAGCATAACGAGTTATGCTTGACGACGTTTTCGGACGGTAACGAAATACGTGTTGCATGTGCATGATGGTTCAGTACCTGCCGATTTTGTTGTTGGTGGTTGAGGTTTTTGGTTTGTTTGTCTTTGATCTGATTTTGTTTGTTTCTTTTCAGAACTTGATAATGATTTGTGTAAAATTTGTTGAAACTATTATTTTTTGTCAAATCTGGAGCAGGTGTTGTACAACGTCCTACTTTTGACTCACGTCATGTGAAAAGATACCCCCCCACCCTCATCTCCCGATCCCCCCCCCCCCCCCCAACACCTCTCCAGGCCTCGGGGAGTGACACCCGGACTTGACAGGGGTAACATAATACACGCGCAGATACCTGCACCATTACATGTCACGCGCCCCCAAACGCGATTGTGATCCCCGGTGATAGTTATCCCTGTGTCGGCTGCAACTCCACCTTTATTCGTTCCTTTGGGTGCGGTTTTTATTTGGTTTAAATAAACTTTAATTATTCAACAATACACATGATTACAATGCATTGAATGACAAAAGAGCATCAACAAGCTTAAAGCTTATACTGTGCTCACAACGTTGCACTTCAATTTTATCATGACGGCAGATGAACCATATTATGACTTGTATGAAATTATTTTTTTATTTTTTTATTTTTACGTATGTGACCATCTTTACCCGCCAGTTAGGCAGCCATAATTTGTTTTCCGTGATACCTCGCTGGATAGATTCCTGAGTCCATAAATACTCACCAGCTGGCATTGATTATTTCACCGCATAATTCCCTTCTTTCTAATGCACGGCCTACTGCGTCAACTCAGTTGATGATTTTTGTCATTTGTGGGTTGGTGCGTGCTGGGTATATTATCTGTGTTTCTGCAACCCACCGAAGTCTGATAACGATCACGTGATCTTTTACGTGCGTATCTCTGATCTTCTTCATACGGACACACGCGAAGAGGGTTCAGTTGTCGTATCTATTGACCAAGGAGATTCAGGGCAAGTCTCAATCTTATCTATCAGACACCACGGGGTTTGGGGGGGAATTGACCCTTGATGGACCCTGAATTGAATTCCCGATACTCTGACCACTTGCATGTCGTGTGTGTGTGTGTGTGTGTGTGTGTGTGTGTGTGTGTGTAGTTCTGTGTACATAAATGGAATCAAGACACCAGCAGGTCTGTACGTCTCTCAGCCTAGGAGATCGGAAAAGAGACTGCATGCTCTCCAACCTTTACCCACCTTCGTGCAGCTATCGGGAATCGCACCCATGACCCTCAAGTTTATTAGTTCACTTGGAAACCACTTGACGACTACCGTGCCTGTCAATAGTGTGATACACAACTCCTGGTCAGTCCCTGACTAGAACCCCTCGTGACTCTCACGTGCGAACTGTCAGATCTCGGTGACCATAAGCAGGTACCCACAGTCGTTTAAAAAAAAAAAAAAAAAAAAAAAAAAAAATCCCCTCACCTCCACAACTCCACGATAAACAGCCATTGGAACTGGTCTGACAACTTCCCTTTCCTGTCCCCACCCCCCCCCCCCCCCCCCCTTCCCCCGCACCCCACTCCCCCTCTTTTCTTTCAGTTGAGTGTCACAAGACCATCTTGTCAACTACCCCAGTGGAGATTAGATCATGTGGTCCCCCTGCCTGGCCTCACGAGAATAACAGAGCGGAGTCACGAGACAGGCCACTAATTCGGTTTTGTAAGTGAGTGGGTGGCTTGGAAGGGGAGGTGAGGGTTGAGGGGGGGGGGGGGGGGAGGGGGCGGGGGGGGGGGGGGGGGCTGAACCGTTCTGTGACCTGTCGATGCATTATGGGGGCCTGTGGTTTTCTTGTGACGACGTCAGTGCAAAAAGCAGCTGCTGGGCGCCAAAAAAAACACACACTGACTGGAGGATCTACATGGGACCACTCCGTCGGCCGTGCGCTGCTCAAATCAATTTACGGCTAATAATGTTGGGTGAGTATCATGTGAGTGTTCGATGGTAATGTTTTCCCATGCTTTGTCTGTCTGTCTGTCTCTGTGTCTGTGTGTGTGTGTGTGTGTGTGTGTGTGTGTGTGTGTGTGTGTGTCTGGAAGGCTATCCCTTTGCTTCCAAAGAAGCATGAAAATGGTTTTCTTATTCATTTATCCATCCATTCATTTAATGACTATGTATGAGGGGGGATGGGGTGTGGGGGGTTCCAAACTGTTCGGGATTATTTTGTTTGCTTAGTTGTTGGGAACATCTCTCAGTTCCCTCAGTTCCATCTCTCATTCACAAGAAGAATCACCACTCACCTCGCGATATTTATTTATCTTTTTTATAAAAAAAGAAAAAAAAAAGGCCTGTATCTGTGTGCTTAAAGAGAGAAATGCTTGGAATTTGTTTACTTATTCACATGAAAACACTTTGATATACGTGAAGGAAACCGGAATTCACAGCGAAATTACAATCCTGAACGGTAAATAACATAGAGACGTATCTTTCATACACGTATACAAACACGCATACATAGTTATACGCATAAATACATACATAGATGCATTCATACATATATACGTACATACTTTCATATATACACGCATACAATGCCTACATGTAAAATTACGTGTATATATATATATATATATATATATATATATATATATATATGTATGTGTGTGTGTGTGGATACTTATATACCCATATCATGTATACCTCTATATACCTACATATAAAAACATACATACTTCAGAATACAGGGGCATCCTGGCTGCATAAAAGCAAAAGTGAAGCGAGGAGAAATTTTTGTTTGTTTGTTTGTTGTTGTTTTTTTTTAATAGGTTTTCATAGTATCAAAAAAACGTTAAGCGCCTATTCTAACAGCATCCACGATTTGTTCATTTTTAGAAAATAGAGATTTGTATGAGCACCAATGCTGTCCGAATTCTGTTTCTTTACCATGGGTAGAGAAGTTAGCCTCTTCTAACTTGTATCTCTATCTTGTCTGGCGGAGAAAGATCCGTACATTTTGTGCCTTGAAATTTACATTTATAAAGCTAGGAAAGTTGGTTTTTTTTCTCTAATTTTATATGATTATTATTATTATTATTATTATTATTATTATTATCAAAACATTGTATATAGTTACTGCAAAAGTATCGATACTCACTCAGTTTAACACACCTCAGCTGCATCAATTTGTTTGTTGTTGCTGTTTGTTTGTTTTTTGGGGGTGGGGGGGCGGGGGGTGGGGGTGGGTGGGAGAGGGGTTGGGGGTGGGGGGTTCAGCGACGGATTACAGCAAATTCAAAATCTCTTTTGTTTCAGGTACACACAGTTAAAACAAAACAAAACAAGAAAGCAAAAAAAGAAGAAAAAAAAAGAAAAAAAAAGTTGACTCGGCACCCCCATTCCACTTTTTCCGAATGCAGGGCGTCAGGCCTGATTGAACCGAATCGAATTGCTTATTAACGACACACACACACACTCACAAAAAAGACGATAAAGCTCGTCAGAATGAATGACTGGCGCCTCCAGCATGTGATCACGTTTACTGAGTGACGCCATTAGATATTGCTCATGTGATTGAATATCATTATAATGCACAATGTCTGTGCTATCTATTTGACGGGCGCGATAGCCGAGTGGTTAACGCGTTGGACTTTCAGTCTGAGGGTCCCGAATCTTGGTAACGGCGGCGGCTGATGGGTAAAGGGTGGAGATTTTTCCGATCTCCCAGCTCAACATATGTGCAGACCCGCTTGTGCACATGTGCAGATCTGCTTGTGCCTGAACCGCCTTTGCGTGTTTACACAAGCAGAAGGTAAACTACGCACTTTGAAAATCCTGTAATCTATATCAGCGTTCGGTGGGTTATGGAAACAAGAACATACCCAGCGTGCACACCTCAGAAATCAGAGTATGGCTGCCTACATGTCGGGGTAAAAACGGTCAAACACGTAAAATACGAATGAACGCGGGAGTTGTAGCCCAAGAACGAAGAATAAGAAGAAAAATCTGTCCATCTAACTATCTATATTTGTTCGCCAGCAAGGGCCCTTTGTTTTAACCAAAGACTTTGGGTCTCACCAATGGTACTTCATCTTGGTTTGCTGATGAGCAAGTACGTACTTCCTCCCCCACCCCAATCCTTTTCATTGCATTGCATTGTAATCATTATATTGTATACCCGTATCTTTTTCACACACAAAAAACCCCAACATATTTATCATGATATGCAGAATATGGGTTGCTGGCCCCATCGCTGTTGTTCTGATCATCACTGTCTTTCTTTCTTTTAATTCATTGATTAATTTATTTATTGGATTAATTAATTTATTTATTTATTTATTTTTCTGTTCTGTTTCTGATATGCGTTTTCGCTTACTTCCCTGCCGACACTCAAAGTGAATTTCACCCTTTGCTGCTGTTTTATTTTATTTATTTTATTATTATTTTTTTAAATTCTCATGAGTTTTGCACATGTTCCACACATAATCTCGGTTTTCAGACCGCACGGAGGTTTTCACTTGGCACCCATACAGACCTCCACCACTGTTGGGAGGTGTGGTGGAGGGAAGGAGAGAAGTGAAGGTTGGAGGTGCACGCATCTTTTGACGATTTTGAATGCGGTCTGCCTCAGCTTGTTGGCTTGATAAGGGGAATGTGACCTGTTTCATAACAGTTAATAATATTCTCCTGCGTTCTGAACCATCCCATGCTGAACTCCCAAGTTTACAAAGACGCCAAACACGCGATCGTTAATCGATCTCTGTCTCTGAAAAGCTTCCTGAGTCACGAGAATCCTGTGATTCGGATTAGCAAGCAAGCAAGCAAGCGCACGCACACACACACACACACACACACACACACACACACACAACACACACACACACACACACACACACAGAGAAAGGGGGGGGGAGGGCGGTGGAGGGGGGGGGATCTGTTCCACCATTCACACTCCCCCTCACACTCTCTCCCGGTCCAAATACGTCGAATTGTCGCTCCTCCTTCAAGCATGTGACCCTCTCACGAGGACCTGAAATTTGCATAGCGGCGCGTGACTCAAGCGCGTCTTGAAAACAGTGGGGTGTGAGCAGTGTTATCCAGCGACAGGGCTGTCTGCGTTGTGCCTTGTTTGTTTTATATTCTGCTGAAAAAAGTTAGTACACTAGGAAGTGGAGGTGTAAATTTGAAACCAGTGGATAATTTCCTCATCACAGTGGGCATTGGCAAGTTTTATTTATATCTAGAGCTGTTGCGGCTGTGCTGGTTGTTAGGACTGTCACTCCTTTTTCCTCGGCTCGTGATCAGTGGCAATAACCCGTGCGAAGTGCAGAGTGGCCGTTGAAACTGCACTTGCTTCGGGCAGCAGGGCCTGAACTGACCTTTCCAAGATGGACAGGTGAGTTTTTTTTCGAACAACATGCGATATATATATATATATATATGTGTGTGCGTGTGTGTGTGTGTGTGTGTGTGTGTGTGTGTGTGTGCTTTATACGATTTATACCATTTTTTCCCCTCTGTGGTCGTGTTTGTTTCTTTATATATATATATATATATATATATATATATATCGTCGGTAGAATTTAGCTCTCCTTATCGATTTTGATAGAAAATAATAACTCTCCCTCTCTTTCAGAAGCCACATCTTTCTTAGGCAAAAGCTGAACGAGCTGGGACCTAATTGATAAATGTATATTTGCAGTCACAGTGATGGTGTTATTATTGTTTAGTAGTTTTTGTTGTTGTTGTTGTTGTTTATCTGTTGTTGTTTTGGGGTTGTTGTTGGGTGTTTTTTTTTTTTTTTTTTTTTTTTTTTTTTTTTTTTTTGCTATCGTTTTTGTTTCTCTTCATCTCTTTTTTCCATAGTGGATGTCTCTCGCTTTTTTTTCTTTTCAAATTTTTCAAAATTGTGTCCTCGTGGGTGGTGAAAAATGTTCTGCAGCCCCCCCCCCCTCCCGCCTCCTCCCTTCCCCGTCCCCCCCCTCCCCCGCTCCCCCCCCTCCCCCCCCGCCATTCCTTCCTTCAGCCGTCACAGCTCCATTTCGGGGGGAAATCGGAGCAACTTCACAATCAATTATTTCGCATGTGTAGTAAAAATGATTTCTCTGCTTGCTCAACAATCATTAATTTTTAAAATGGGGATCCCCAATTTACTGACACATGCCTTCAGTTTTGCTCTGTCCCTATCAGCGTGTTAATCCACCATATTAGAGCCATATGTTCGCGCATTCACAAAAGCTCTGTGTGTGTGTGTGTGTGTTGGGCGAGGGGGAGGGGGAATCCACGATTTTTCCCTTGACTGAATGAGTTGTGTAAACAACAAGGCGTGTGCGTTCAGAAAAAAAAGAATCATATTTAGAAGATTAAAATTGTTTTAACCGAGTATGCTTGTCAGCTTATGCTTGAGCCCCAGTCATTGTTGTTGTATTACTGTTCAATTCTTTATTAAAGTGCATGTTTAAAATAAAATAAAATAAAAGACGCGTGTGTTCATGCCTCTGGCGCAGCGCTTGCACGTGCAAGTTTGATGTCAGTTGTATGGTCATGCGCAGGACGACCTGTCCTGGAAGACGTGAGTGACTTTTTCAACTTGAAACATCTGAACTTTGGCCCCTGTTTCACGTCAAATGACTGGAGTGTTCAGAGGGATTATGCACGTGACGTACAGGCCACACAGGAGTTGACAAAACAACCCTGTCGGGTGGCTCACCACATGATCAGATCTCCACGGACCTAGCACGGTGTAGTTGGGAATGTTAGTTTGTGAAAGTTCACTTCTGAATTGCCTGTCATCCAAATAAGAGCCGCCTATCTTCCTGACATCTTCACCAGCAGCCTATACTTGGGTATGGTATGGTATGGCGTTGTGTTCCTTTGTCATTATTATGCTGAGAGTCACACGTGTGGCACCGTGTTGATATGTTGCTGTGTCAGTGAAGGAAATAAACAAAATAAAGGGTGTAAATGGGGATTGTCATTCGTCAGTGAAATGAATAAGACTGAAACAGTGTGAAAAAAGAGATAGAAACGTCTTGCTCAGAATGTTTATTAAAGTTTCTTTGCAATTGGTTTTCATAACCTGACAATGCAACTGGATTTTTTTTTAATCGAATTTTTTCCTATAGTTGTTATAGTTACATCTGTTAGATAACAAGAGTTGGGTTTTTCGGTTTTGTTTTTAGCTGCTGGTTTTTGTTTTGTTGTTTTTTGTTTTTTGTTGTTTTTTGTTTTGTTTTGTTTTTAAGAGAGAACGTGTGATTTATCTCCATCGAAAAATAGATGAATGTGTTCATAATTTGAATTAAATTAATATTCGATGTTTTTGATTAAATACAGATTTTCTTTCTCGATAGTTTCCGTACATTCACGATTTTATAGAATTGTCGAATAATTATGTTAACATATATACCCAAACAGCTTCATAGTAGTAACAGTTGATGATAATAATAATAATAATAATAATTGCCAAATCCACCTTTCTTCTCCTGCACTCCTCTGTGTGATTGGTGGAGTGAATGTTCACGTCTTGTTGTGAACAATGTTCATTCCGACTTCTGGGGGAAAATTATGGATATTGCAACAAATACAACAACGACAATAATAATGATAATGAAAAAAATAATAGTCGGGTGAATGTATTTTTAAAATTTCTTTTTGTTTTTTTACAAGACACCAAAAATAGGAGCCAGAGAATTCAGCAAACACGATCGACAAAAAACAGTGATAGTTATGATATAATAATCTGCACTCTCGGGTAAGTTGGCGACACATGACTGCTGGACCCCAGACACGTTTCTGTATCAGTCCACTTTCAGCCTTCAGCGGGCGCGTTGAAATAGATCCGTCAGTACGCCCTCGGAACCTGAAAGCCTGAACTCTAATAGTTGCCAACTCAGAACTTTGGATTTTGTTCGTTTTCTTTCTGTTTCTCTTGTGACGACGACTGGGGCGTGTGGCCCGTCTTCGTTTTCCTTTGCTCCCCCTCCTCCCATCTTTATCTCCCTCTTCCGCCTTACTTACTTTGCAAGGGGACAGTTATGTCTGACGAAATTGATGAAATCTGGAACTTTATCTTGGAGTCTGTTTGTCAGTATGCTTGAATTTTGTTTTATGGTCGTGACCGTGATTTGGAGATATGTGTTGATTTTTGTTGTCGTCGTTGTTTCGGGAGGGGAGGTTGGGGGGGGGGGGGGGGGGGTCTAGTGGTCTTGCCAAATCAATTCTTCAAGGAACTGCTTCGTGAGGGAGACGGAGAGGAAGACAGAATGTAAAACAGTTTCACTTTCAGTTTCAGTAGCTTAAGGAGGCGTCACTGCGTTCGGACAAATCCATATACGCTACACCACATCTGCCAAGCAGATGCCTGACCAGCAGCGTAACCCAAGGCGCTTAGTGAGGCCTTGAGAAACAAAAAAAACAAAACAAAAAAATACTACTAATAATAATAATAATATGTATAAGGCGCAAAAACTTGATGAAGTCAACTATAGGCGTACAAAAAAATAATAAAATAAAATAAAATAAATAAATAAATAATAATAATATAATTAAAAAAAATAGTGGTCAACTTTATATCAGTGATCAGTATGATTTATTCTATTTTATCGTAAAAAGAACGGTTTTGTTGCAGACATTTTGACCTAACGCAAATTTTAATCCAAATTCCCTGGCCTAAGTGTCATTGTAGCGGCCACGGGTTTTTGATGGGACACGTGCCTGCTGCTCGACTCACCTGAGCGATCGTTTCATTATCTTATGTCGCTGGTGAGCGACGAGTTTGGAGGCTATCAGTATTGCAGCCCGCCTAGCTGTTGTATGCGGGTCGTTCCGGCTCAGGGGGATATTGTTTCCCCGACATTGACAGTGACACCGTGAGAAGGCTGAGGGTCGTCTAGCCTCCGTGGGCGACAGTCAGTGTTCTTCGTCTCTTCGACGTCGTTTTTAACTCGGTAGATGCATTGGTAACGCATTGGTAACCTTTGGCAGCTCTCATCCACCATTCTGTGGTCTGCCCTCTGCATGGACTTCGTCTCTTCGTCTGTCGTGTTGTCTCTTCGCTGGTAGAAGGAGTGGTGAGCTACATAGGCAGCTGTCGTCCGGAGTTCCTTGTCCTGAGCAGTGCCGAGTTCTGCTGGGTCCTAAGCAAGATATTGCAAAGTTAGCAAGTGGAAGTTAACTGGAGCTACTTTGATGTGCCACATTCATGGAACCAACATGAAGGTGACGGCAACTCAGTGTGCATTTATATATCCCACGTATGTCCCGTGCTTTGTGGATAGAGACGTCGGCGGTAGTGCCCGTCCCCAGGAAGCTAGAGCCATTCATCGGTCGTCGTCGTCGTCGTGGTGTATGTGTGTGTGTGTCTGTGTGTGTGCGCGCGCGCGCGCTGTGCCGATGCTGTTCTGAACAAAGTCCTTATTTGGAGAAGAAGCAGATTTTTGTTTTTATCTGTTTATCTTATTTTAGGTGTGGGGCTGAACTTTTTGTTTTTGAAATATGGGAAAATAGTGTTTTCTTTTTGTTTTATTTTTCTTTCTACAAGTGGTATGTTTGAATGTGTGAGCGGATCTGAAGTAACGTGCTGCTTCATATATTTTCTTCTTTTTGTGTTGTTGTTGGTGGGGTTTTTTTGTTTGTTGTTGTTGTTGTTTTTTTGTTTTTGTTTTTTGTCGGTCTCGTTTGGGAGAGAGAGAGAGAGAGAGAGAGAGAGAGAGAGTAGGATTTTTGTGGAAACAAGTTAATGTATTCTGTGTTGTCTTGGAATGGAGAGTGGTGGAAGTTGGGGTGGTGTGTGTTTGGGGTGGGTGGGGTGGTAACAGCTCTCAAATCCTTCCCAAGGGATTCATGACACCTTATCACTGTGTTATGGACATTTGACGCACTATGTTAATTATGAATATACGTCACTACTTAGCATTGTTTCCAATTTTCTTCTTCTTCTTCGTCTCATTATTATCATTATTATCATTATCTTTTAAAATTATTTTTGTTGCATTATAAAAACAAACATTTGCTTATCTCTTTCGTTGCATCTGCCTTGTCAGCCTGTCTCTCTCTCTCCCCCCCCCCCCCCCCCCCCACCACCCCCCTGTCTGCTATCGCCCTGATTATCTCTTTTTCTTTTTTCTTTTTTTCTTTTTTTTTTTTAAAAAAATATAGTTTTGTGTAAGTGTGATTATTGGCTTTGTGTTTATGTACATTGTCTGCCTGTTCAAGAGGCGCAGTACAGCCTTGATATATAGTCTGCATTTCTCTGTGAATGGTTTTTAGCCTGGCTCCTCCACCTGTAGCATGAAGTAGACGTTTGAAGCATGACCAGCCCACCCCTTCCACACGCCTCCTTTTTATTTATTTATTTTTTTATGGTGTATAGTGTATGGATCAGTCCGCACGCTTCGACGCCTCTTCGAAAACTGACACTGATGCTTTATGGAGTCTCTTTCACACGTTTTACGAACGTCCTTAAAACGACCCGTACATATACAGTCGAGTGGCGCAGGGTGGGAGCTGAGCTGACTACATATTTTCTCAAACGACTCGCGTCAAGACTAATCTGGAAGTTTATTCCTTGATGAAAACCAGTAGTGCAACCAAAACGCACGCTCGCGCGCGCACACACACACACACGCGCGCACGCGCGCTCGCGTGTACACACACACAGGCACACACACATCTTGTCTCCGGGCTGCTGACGTCGACAGAAGGGCATGGGGTGGTGGAAAGGAGAGAAAGCATTACATTGAGTGTGCGCGTCACGGTCAATTGAGGGAAGGGAGTGTGTATGATAGTGGTGGTGGAAAGTAAGTCGCGTGATCAGAGAGCATTGATTTTCTCCAATCACTGTGAATTGAATTTCCATCATCAGCATGTGTGTAAAGTTCAGTTAACCGCATGCAAAGTAGCACTTAAGATTTATTTATCGATCGAGTGTTTGCAATGTCAAATATGCAGCAGTAGTGATAATGTTTTGTAACGACAGACAGACAGAAATGAGAACAAACCATTCATACTTAGTACTGTTTCATGCAGACACTTGCTTTACAAAGCTTCGCACTGACAACTCTTTCAATACTGGATGTGAATGGAAATAACTGTTCGGTCAGTCACGTTAGCTGACAAGATGGACGATAATCAAAGTGATTTGATTTGATTCGATCTTAACTATCAAAATAAAACCGAATACCAGATGTTATGCGTAATACTTAATTATTGCACTCCACCCCTCACTGCTTCTGGTCGGACAAGACAGCTTCAGAAAGACATAAGGTCAAGTGCAAGAAGGCCACTGGGCGGGTAGACAGGTCAGAGAGAGGGTAAAAAAACATGTCATGCGGAACTCTTGACTGACAGGTGTTCCTGCAGTGGCTACCATGCCCTAAAGTGCCCTAAACTGGCTCGGAGTGGAAGAGTGCGGAAACTTGGACAGCTTGGGTGACCAAGAGTGCAGCTGGGTTTGCAATTTGAAGCGAAAAAATGAAAGTGAGCGGTTGTTTTTATTTGAGAAGTAATTATCGGTTAGGCATAGTGATTAGTGTGGGGGAAGAATGAGAGTAGGAGTGTAGGGAATTAAGTTAGGGGGAAAGCTTGCAGTCTGTCTGTAGAACGAGCACTGTTTTTGTCTGCGGAAAAAAATATTACTAGATTTCTAGCTCACGTGTGTAAACATCGTCAGTGTGTAGTAACCCGGTGTTTTTGCTTGTTCGTTCGTCTGCGTGCGATAGATTTCCCGCGTTCAGAAGATAAAGTCGCACACATGAACACACACACACACACACACACACA
Source organism: Babylonia areolata (assembly GCF_041734735.1). Lineage (NCBI taxonomy): Eukaryota > Metazoa > Mollusca > Gastropoda > Neogastropoda > Buccinidae > Babylonia > Babylonia areolata. The sequence continues at coordinate 12,556,015 of NC_134900.1, read as the reverse complement.
CACACACACACACACACACACACACACACACACACTCTGCATAATAAGCCAGCTCATGACCTGATCAGTATTTTGACTTCTGTGTTTGTCTGGTCTTGTGCTAACTTCTTTCAATGTAACAAACCCGCATGATCCCCCCATTGACTGTTTTTGTACCCTTGGTGCACTTGTCCCTCCTCGTTCTGAAATACGGTGTATCATGTATGGGTTTACCCGCACGCTGATTCTTCCTTCAAAAACCCGTAACAGAAAAAAAAAGAAGAGAGTAAAGACTGGAACAGATTGGTGGATGAATGAAACGGCTGTTGTTTCACTGGGCCAGGCGGTCAGGAAATTTTGAGTTGTGGAGAATGCGACGATTTATTTATTCGTTTATTTATCTATTTATTGGTTTTATTTTGTGAGGCAACAGCGTAAGTTATCGTTGTTAATGTTGCAGTTGTCATAGTCGTCGTTATCATCATCATCATAGTTATCATCATTTGTACCATAATTAGTGATGAGTATGATGCTAATGATTTTTTTGTTTGTTTTTTTTCTTTTGTTTTCAGTTGTTTTTATCGTTGTGTCAGAGAGAGGGGACATAAAACAAAATTTAAAAAGTGTTCGAATATTATCAGTGTTTTATTTCTTCATTGAGTAAGGACCAGGGAGCAGTATGTATTTAACAGGGAGCAGTATGTATTTAACAGGGAGCAGTATGTATTTAACAGGGAGCAGTATGTATTTAACAGACTGCACCGAATCGTTTTGCATATTCAGTCTGACGATGTTGGTGGTATGCGATGCTGCTGCTGTTACGATACGTGCGATATCAGGGTAGGCCTTGTGTTCTTGTCTCTCTGTGTGTCCTCGTCTCTGTACGTCCGCAGGACTGTCTGTCTGTCTGTCTGTCTGTATGACCCCCCTGTCTGTGCGTCTCCGTGTGTCTGTCCTCCTGTCTCGATCTGTCCCATCTTCGGGTCCCTGTCTCTGTGCTTGTGTGTGTCTCCACCTCTGTGTTGCCCCGCTCTGTGTCCCTGTCTGTGTCCTTGTATGAGTCCTGGTCTTCTTCGAGTCCCTGTCTGTGTCCCCGTCTCTCTGTCTGTTCCTCTGTGTGTCTACCTGTCCCTGTATGAGTGTTTCTGCCTGTGTCCCTGTCTGTGTGTCCCTGTCTGTGCTCCTGTGTGTCCCTGTCTGTACTCTGTGTGTCCTTGTCTGTGTGACCCCTGTCTGTGTGACCCCGTCTGTACCCCTGTCTGCGTGTCTCTGTGTGTCCCTGTGTGTACCCCTGTCTGTGTCCCTGTCTGTGTGTCCCTGTCTGTGTCCCTGTCTGTGTGTCCCTGTCTGTGTGTTCCTGTCTGTGTGTCCCTGTCTGTACTCTGTGTGTCCTTGTCTGTGTACCCCTGTCTGTGTGACCCCGTCTGTACCCCTGTCTGCGTGTCTCTGTGTGTCCCTGTGTGTACCCCTGTCTGTGTCCCTGTTTGTGTGTCCCTGTCTGTGTGTTCCTGTGTGTCCCTGTCTGTGTGTTCCTGTGTGTCCCTGTCTGTGTGTCCCTGTCTGTACCCCTGTCTGTGTCCCTGTTTGTGTGTCCCTGTCTGTGTGTTCCTGTGTGTCCCTGTCTGTGTGTTCCTGTCTGAACTCCTGTCTGTGTGTTCCTGTCTGTGTGTTCCTGTCTGTACCCCTGTCTGTCTGTCCCTGTCTGTACCCCTGTCTGTGTGTCCCTGTTTGTGTGTCCCTGTTTGTGTGTCCCTGTCTGTGTGTTCCTGTGTGTCCCTGTCTGTGTGTTCCTGTCTGAACTCCTGTCTGTGTGTTCCTGTGTGTTTGTTCCTGTCTGTGTGTCTCTGTCTGAACTCCTGTCTGTGTGTCCCTGTCTGTACCCCTGCCTGTGTGTCCCTGTCTGTGTGTTCCTGTCTGTACTCCTGTGTGTGTGTTCCTGTGTGTTTGTTCCTGTCTGTGTGTCCCTGTCTGTACCTCTGCCTGTGTGTCTCTGTGTGTCCCTGTCTGTATTCCTGTCTGTGTTCCTGTCTGTACTCCTGTCTGTGTGTCCCTGTCTGTACCCCTGCCTGTGTGTCCCTGTCTGTGTGTCCCTGTCAGTGTGCCCATGTCAGTGTGCCCATGTCAGTGTGCCCATGTCTGTACTCCTGTCTGTGTGTCCCTGTCTGTACTCCTGTCTGTGTGTCCCTGTCTGTCCCCCTGTCTGTATTTCTGTCTGTATTTCTGTGTCCCTGTTTCTGTCATCCTGTGTGTGTGTCATCAGGGCTAGAAATCCGAGATAAGTTTAATTGCCCCGGGGACACGTTGATAAAAACAGCAACAACAACAACAACAACAACAAAAAACGCTTATTCCTCCAATTTTCTACTCGTCCTCTGGAAGTAAAGAGACGGTAAACAAAAACTTTACCGGCAATTGCAGTGACAAGTCAGCAGACATTTATTTTCGCAGTCTGCGAATGACCGACTGCCTGTTCATGGCAAGAACATGGGCGTTGCGAAAAATGACGAGACATATGATGACCAACACCAGCACGAAGCATCTTAAATCCTTGATCGGCGGCCTAGGTGTCGTCTAGTTGACCCTCCTTAGCGCATTGTCTGTCTGTACTTCAAACGTGTTTTGGTGCACGAAGACAGAATCACCCGAAAGACGAACAGCCTGCAACAATTGCCGAACTTTTGATCAGTCCCAGCGGCTCATTCTGAACCACTGCATCGCGTGTTTTTCTCTTCGTTGTGAGCCATTCATGAATAATTATTTTCTTCTGTGATTCCTAAAATGTTTGTTTTGTCGTGGCTCTTGACCGTTTTCGTCTTTTCTTTTTTTTTTCTTCTTCTTTTTTTTTTTTCCTTGATCTTTTCTTCGATCATTCTCCATTGGCCTTTTTGTGTTTCTTTTTCTTTTTTTTTCTTTTTTCTTTTTTTGTTTTGTTTTGTTGTTGTTGTTGTTGTTGTTGTGTTTGGTCACACTGCCAACGTGACGAAATGTTGTGGGACAGAGTTGATAAAAAGCGCCAACGACAGTATTTTCTGTGCACATGGTACTCACCTCAGAGAGAGAAATAAAGGGAGTAGATTTTGTATCTACCGTTTCCGCGCCGACACGTATACAGAACCCCTCCTTTTCTCAGTGAGACAGCTCTGTACTAGGGTTCCGTTTTAAGTGGAAAAGGGAGGAGGAGAAGGAGGAGGAGGGAAGTGCGATCGTCTGCACGGAAGCTGACCTGTAGCTCACTCACATTTTCATGGACAGTCCAACTTGGGTGCCCAACTGCCAAACGGACAGAGCATGTCCACCTGTCCGCCGGGTGGTGTATTGTCCAAAGCAAACCGGACGAGTGGGTATTTCGAGCCCTGGTCATTGTTTCTGTGTCCCTGTCTCTGCGTGTCTACCCTGTCTCTGTGTGTCCCCTGTCTCTGCGTGTCTACCCTGTCTCTGTGTGTCCCCTGTCTCTTAGTGTCCCTGTTTCTGTGTCCCTGTCTCTGTGTGTCCCCTGTCTCTTAGTGTCCCTGTTTCTTAGTGTCCCTGTTTCTGTGTCCCTGTCTCTGCGTGTCTACCCTGTCTCTGTGTGTCTACCCTGTCTCTGTGTGTCCCCTGTCTCTTAGTGTCCCCTGTCTCTTAGTGTCCCTGTTTCTGTGTCCCTGTCTCTGCGTGTCTACCCTGTCTCTGTGTGTCCCCTGTCTCTCAGTGTCCCTGTCTCTTAGTGTCCCTGTTTCTGTGTCCCTGTCTCTGCGTGTCTACCCTGTCTCTGTGTGTCCCCTGTCTCTGTGTGTCCCCTGTTTCTTAGTGTCCCTGTCTCTGCGTGTCTACCCTGTCTCTGTGTGTCCCCTGTCTCTTTGTGCCCCTGTCACTGTGTCTTTGTCTCTGTGTCTTTATCTCTGTGTCCGCTGTCTGTGTCTGTGTCTGTCTCTGTGTGTCCCCTGTCTCTTTGTGCCCCTGTCACTGTGTCTTTATCTCTGTGTCCCCTGTCTCTCTGTGTCCCTGTCACTGTGTCTTTGTCTCTGTGTCCCCTGTGTCTGTCTCTGTGTGTCCCCTGTCTCTTTGTGCCCCTGTCACTGTGTCTTTGTCTCTGTGTCTTTATCTCTGTGTCCCCTGTCTCTCTGTGTGTCCCCTGTCTCTTTGTGTCCCTGTCACTGTGTCTTTGTCTCTGTGTCTTTATCTCTGTGTCCCCTGTCTGTGTCTGTGTGTTGCCTGTCTCTTTGTGCCCCTGTCACTGTGTCTTTGTCTCTGTGTCTTTGTCTCTGTGTCCCCTGTCTGTGTCTGTCTCTGTGTGTCCCCTGTCTCTTTGTGCCCCTGTCACTGTGTCTTTATCTCTGTGTCCCCTGTCTGTGTCTGTCTCTGTGTGTCCCCTGTCTCTTTGTGTCCCTGTCACTGTGTCCCTGTCACTGTGTCTTTATCTCTGTGTGTCCCCTGTCTCTGTGTCTGTCTTTGAGTGTCCCTGTCACTGTGTGTCCCCTGTCTCCATGTGTCCCAAACTCTGTTCCTGTCCCTGTGTGTCTCTGTCTCCGTGTGTCCCCAACTCTGTGTCCCTAACTGTGTACCTGTCACTGTGTCCCTGTCTCTGCGTGTCTACCCTGTCTCCGTGTGTCCCCTGTCTCTCAGTGTCCCTTGTCTCTTAGTGTCCCTGTTTCTGTGTCCCTGTCTCTGCGTGTCTACCCTGTCTCTGTGTGTCCCCTGTCTCTTAGTGTCCCTGTTTCTGTGTCCCTGTCTCTGCGTGTCTACCCTGTCTCTGTGTGTCCCCTGTCTCTTAGTGTCCCTGTTTCTGTGTCCCTGTCTCTGCGTGTCTACCCTGTCTCTGTGTGTCCCCTGTCTCTGTGTGTCCCCTGTTTCTTAGTGTCCCCTGTTTCTTAGTGTCCCTGTCTCTGCGTGTCTACCCTGTCTCTGTGTGTCCCCTGTCTCTTTGTGCCCCTGTCACTGTGTCTTTGTCTCTGTGTCTTTATCTCTGTGTCCGCTGTCTGTGTCTGTGTCTGTCTCTGTGTGTCCCCTGTCTCTTTGTGCCCCTGTCACTGTGTCTTTATCTCTGTGTCCCCTGTCTCTCTGTGTCCCTGTCACTGTGTCTTTGTCTCTGTGTCCCCTGTGTCTGTCTCTGTGTGTCCCCTGTCTCTTTGTGCCCCTGTCACTGTGTCTTTGTCTCTGTGTCTTTATCTCTGTGTCCCCTGTCTCTCTGTGTGTCCCCTGTCTCTTTGTGTCCCTGTCACTGTGTCTTTGTCTCTGTGTCTTTATCTCTGTGTCCCCTGTCTGTGTCTGTGTGTTGCCTGTCTCTTTGTGCCCCTGTCACTGTGTCTTTGTCTCTGTGTCTTTGTCTCTGTGTCCCCTGTCTGTGTCTGTCTCTGTGTGTCCCCTGTCTCTTTGTGCCCCTGTCACTGTGTCTTTATCTCTGTGTCCCCTGTCTGTGTCTGTCTCTGTGTGTCCCCTGTCTCTTTGTGTCCCTGTCACTGTGTCCCTGTCACTGTGTCTTTATCTCTGTGTGTCCCCTGTCTCTGTGTCTGTCTTTGAGTGTCCCTGTCACTGTGTGTCCCCTGTCTCCATGTGTCCCAAACTCTGTTCCTGTCCCTGTGTGTCTCTGTCTCCGTGTGTCCCCAACTCTGTGTCCCTAACTGTGTACCTGTCACTGTGTCCCTGTCTCTGTGTGTCCTGTCTCCGTGTGTCTTTATCTCCGTGCCCATAACTGTGTCCCTGTCACTTGTGTCCCTGTCTCCGTGTGTCCTCAACTCTGTGTCCCTAACTCTGTGTTCCTAACTCTGTCCCTGTCCCTGTGTGTCCCTGTCTCTGTGTGCCCCTGTCTCCGTGTGTCCCTGTCTCCGTGTGTCCCTGTCTCCGTGTGCCCCTGTCTCCGTGTGCCCCTGTCTCCGTGTGTCCCTGTCTCCGTGTGTCCCCAGTCTCCGTGTGCCCCTGTCTCCGTGTGTCCCTGTCTCCGTGTGTCCCCAGTCTCCGTGTGTCCCCAACTCTGTGTCCATAACTGTGTCCCTGTCACTGTGTCCTTGTCTCCGTGTGTCCCTGTCTCTGTGTGTCCCTGTCTGTGTGTATCCCTGTCTCTGTGTGTCTTTCTGTGTCCATAACTGTGTCCCTGTCACTGTGTCCTTGTCTCCGTGTGTCCCTGTCTCCGTGTGTCCCTGTCTCTGTGTGTCCCTGTCTCTGTGTGTCCCTGTCTCTGTGTATCCCTGTCTCTGTGTGTCTTTCTGTGTCCATAACTGTGTCCCCTGCCACTGTGTCCCTGTCTCTGTGTGTCCTTATCTCTGTGTCCATAGCTGTGTCCCTGTCACTGTGTCCTTGTCTCTGTGTGTCCCTGTCTCTGTCCCTGTCTCTGTGTGTCCCCAACTCTGTGTCCATAACTGTGTCCCTGTCACTGGGTCCTTGTCTCTGTGTGTCCCCTGTCACTGTGTCCTTGTCTCTGTGTCCATAACTCTGTGTCCCTGTCTCTTTCCCTGTCTCTGTGTGTCCTTATCTCTGTGTCCATAGCTGTGGCCCTGTCAGTGTGTCCTTGTCTATGTGTGTCCACTGTCTCTGTGGGTCCCTATCTCTGTATCCTTGTCTCTGTGTGTCCTTATCTCTGTGTCCATAACTGTGTCCCTGTCACTGTGTGTCCACTGTCTGTATGCGTCCCGGTCTCTGTGTGTCCTTATCTGTGTCCATAGCTGTGTCCCTGACAGTGTGTCCTTGTCTATGTGTGTCCACTGTCTCTGTGGGTCCCTATCTCTGTATCCTTGTCTCTGTGTGTCCTTATCTCTGTGTCCATAACTGTGTCCATGTGACCGTGTCCTTGTCTCTGTGTGTCCACTGTCTCTGTGTGTCCTTATCTCTGTGTCCATAACTGTGTCCATGTGACCGTGTCCTTGTCTCTGTGTGTCCACTGTCTCTGTGTGTCCCTGTCTCTGTGTGTCGTTATCTCCGTGTGTTCTATCTCTGTTTCTGTGTGTCCATGTCTGTGTGTCGTTGCCTGTGTGACTGTATCCCCATCTTTGTGTGTCCTGTCTCTGTGTCCCTGTGTCTGTCTGCCTCAGTGTGTTTCTTGTCTGTGGTTGTCCGTGTCCCAGTGCCTGCGTGTCGCTTTCTCTGTGTGTTCCTGTCTGCGTATACCTGACCCCGTGTGTCCGTTGTCCATGTGTCCTTGTCCGTCTGTCCTTGCGTCTGTATGTCCATGTCTTCTATGTGACCTAGTTTTTGCGTTCGTTCTTTTGTATAGCGTCTCTCCGCAATTATTTAGATTGTGATTTTAGACGAAAATCAACTTCCTCACTCACCCCACACCATGAGCGTTGAATTCTGGAGAGTTGATAATTGGATTTGACAGAATATTTCAGCGGGTTTTTAGTAACTATCTTCCTTACCTGAAAGCCTGTGATACTGTTCTGCTGTTACTGAAAGCTGAGGAAGAGAGAGAGGAGGAGAGGGTGGGGGTTGTGGAAGGGGTGGGGTTGGGGGTGGGGGGCAGAATAGCAAATTCGGGTACACGATACCAAAGAGGTCGAATGGTTTTTTCATCGGCCTGTGGCATGGTCAGGGGGGGGAAGGACTGAATGGAGACCTCACATGACTGCTGCACTTTTACAGCCGGGTTTGATGCCTCACCCCTCGCCACCCCAGCCTTTCTCCACCGGGTCAGTGAACTCGGGTCATATGACTTGAATCCAGTTTTCCACCTCGATAACTTTTGTCCCCCCCCCCCCCCCCCCCCAATGTTTTTCTGCAGGAAAAAAAAAACAGAAGAAAAGATTTAAAAAAAAAAAAAAAAAAAAAAAGAAGAAGAAGAAGAAAAAAAGTATACAAAACAGCATGGATATACATTCCTTTTTCTGGGTTCGAATACTGTTTCAGTTTGTGTGAAAGGCGGGCCATGTGTCGAACGCCCCAATAATAATAACCACTCCAAAGTGCGATAAGACTGCGAAGTGGAGCGGAACCACGTTAACAACGGGCGAGGACCGTGGTCACAGTTTATGACGGCCAAGGACAAAGCGTTCGTGTTTCCTCCAGTCTCCAGGCGTGAAATGAAGGACTCATAGGCCAGGGAATTTAGATGAAAATTTGCGTTAGGTCAAAATGTCTGCAACAAAACCGTTCTTTTTACGGTAAGATAGAATAAATCATAGTGATCACACTGATATAAAGTTGTCCACTATAGGGGGGCGGGAACATAGGTAGATTTTGATTTTTAATGCAGTGGGTTTTGAGGGTTTTCTAAGACAATAAATTGGGAAAGTATGGAGGGCAGATGATGGCAAAATTGAACATCATGTCTTGATGTGAAAAGAACAGTATGAAATACATATTTTTCTTTGGAAATGAAGCGGTATTTGCAAATGTGACTCATGAACCCTGGCGCAGTAGACGTCGATTTAGCGTGGGATATAAATAATAATCATAATGATAACAATGGATCATAAATTTTATTCATGATTATGTAAAACGTTGTTGTAACACGTGTAACATTGAATCCAAGTTACCTAAACTAACTTTCCCGACGCAGATGTTTGAATTACTGGATTTATAATAATGATAGTAATGAATCTATCATGCGATCCTTAGCCAATACAATGCATTCAAACAAAGCCTGTGCAAAATTAAGTATTTTATTAATGATTACCTAAAACCTTATGACATATGTAACATGGAACCCAAAATACCTAAACTAACTCCCCCACCATGGATGATTTTATTTTTCAGAAACACTGCAGGCACTCCATTTTCACATCAATTCTCCCCGGTGTTTAACTGTTTCAAGTACTTAGTACTGTTCATCTTATTATGAAGTGGGAATTGTATTATTTATATCACTTGACAAGAGTTTTCCTCTTTATCTGAAGAATTGTGATCAAAACACCGGATTCTTTGTATCTTTCCACTCGGTCAATGAACAGAAAACTGATTAGCGTTATCCTCACAGTGAACAAATATGTAGGATTGTAGAAAAACAAAATGCAATAAAAGTAAGACTTTGAGAAAAACCAAAACCAAACAACAACAATAACAACAACAAACAACAACTAAAAATACTAAAAATAAGGAATTTTATTATCTGTGTAAAGCAAAACCAAAGAACATGTGTTCCATGTCCGAATGTGACACCTGACGTCATCTCAAGCACAACTAAACGTGAAATGCTTCAAACTTAATTAATTTTAAGAAATTCATTCACAATCAATGTTGGTTTGGTTGTTAGAACTTGTGTGATGTAAAATGTGGCTGTTCTAATCAAATTTTGCAAAACAATAAGCGCGTAGGGACTGACATGTTTCGGATACAACAATTTTTTTCGTTCCACACTTCTTCTGTCTTGTGAACTGATAAACTACATCATTTCGTGATAAAACTTCACCAGACAGCAAAAGCCAAAATCAAGGTAATTTAAGGGGGTGATTTTCTACTTTGAACTTTGTTGTTTGGAACTTTTGATGCAACAAGTCTTCAACTGAAAAGTCTTACTGAACTACATGCGTTGACTTGGTTCGAAATCTTACGCCAGTATCCGTATATTACCGCATCTCGCCGTGTGTCAGAAACAGTGATTGTGTCTAAACTTAACCGGATCAGAGATAAATGTACAAACAAACCATAACAACGACGAAATTAACATACACAGGTTTTTTTGTTGTGTTTTTGTGTTTTTTTTAATATAGCAACCACGGGGTGCGAATGACCATATCGGAGATTTCCGTACAACATATGTACATCTCACACGCTGTCGGAAACAACACATTCTCTGAATCTGTGTTCAAACACACACGATTGAAGGGTGTTTCTCAAACCGATTTACGCTTTCCCACGATGAATCCGCATGATATATGTGGAAACAGTTCTAATTTTGTTGACATGTATATTTTTAATGGGTCGTTTACATGCACAGAAGTAACACAGAAAAGCGGAACTGAAAATTAATATGCGACGTCGATTGCATTTAAATAGTTGAATAGACTTTTTTTTTCTTCAGAAAATGAGTTTATGTGCTGCAGAAGATAGATGTGTTGACCACCTGTTGCAAATTAAGAACGTGTAGTGTATTCATGAATGTGCTTGCCTTTGAATGAATAAAAATACGTCAAGAGGAACGGGTTGTTTACGTCTGTCACGCGGGTTTTTTGCGTAATATTTCAAACTTAATCTACCATTTTTACTGATGATCAGTGTTTTATTATCACAACGAATGAATATAGATTAGGTCTGTTTGTACTGGATTTTAATCAGGTTTGTACTTATTTGTTTCTGACCACTTCATGTTCAGACACATTGCCATGTCACAAAATGGCGCCGAAATTTTGGATGGTTTTAATAATTTTCAACACATTTAAGACACAAGAAGAAACCATATTCTCACAAAATTGTTGCAGACATTTCTCTAATGAATTGCAATCCTGATAACATGTGAAACATTTGAATAATCATTGTAAACACATGTTTATACTGAATCAGACTAAGAGACCCCCATTTCCAACATGGTTCTGGAGACTGACCCATTTTCCTTTTCCAGGCAGTCTTTGCTCTTCATGACTATCTGATGCACTTCATTTTGCCACCTTCATACTCCAGCCAGATACATTTTCTTTCCCACTCTAAACTGACGTGTCTACTGCGCCAGGGTTCGTGAGTCACATTTGCAAATACCGCTTCATTCCCAAAGAAAAATATATATTTCATACCGTTCTTTTTACATCAAGACATGATGTTGGTCGATTTTGCCATCATCTGCCTTCCATGCTTTCCGAATTAATTGTCTGGACAGTGCTCCGACAATGTTCATTGAAACAAACCGAGTTAACAGGTATTGGGATATTCATATACTACATGTTAATAAGCAGAGCATGAAGTATTTCCAAGTTGTGCATTGCGTAAAATGTCAACATAATTGTTCTTACGAACTAAATGATCCTGTGCTGCCTTCGTAAATTCACCTTTGCAGTCGGTATAATACCGATTTCATTCTTTATGAAATGTCAGGACTGGTAAGAAACTGTAAAACATTCACAAAAGCAAATTTGCGGTTTTCTACGCTGAAGATGTAAACAGTTAAGAATACATGTTCACTAATGTAAACTGAACTTGACAAGTTCGAGAAAGATTTTAATTCGCTTGGCAACGTAACCGCACATCACGTGTGAAGGGAAGCAATCGTTTTTGTACGTTGTGAACGTAATTATCTCCCCTGGAAGAGCTGTCGCTCCATGAGGTATTGGCAGGATGCGTTACAAGGGACTGCGGTCTTTTTTATTTGTAGATTGGTTTGGTGTCTAAACGAGAAATGTCTGCATACGAAGAACATTCAAAAGAATATTTTTTTAGTTTTTGTATCTTTATTTTGAGAATTGTCTACACGACCAAGGTTAAAAAACAATAACAAAAAACCACCACCACAAAATGCCCCTTTAAGATGTCACATCAACTGCCCAGCATCCCTCAGTAACATAGTTCTTTAGTAGTGCTGTATGGATGATTACAGCTTTGTTGATGACATTAGCCTAGCCTGAAGTTTTTGTTTTAAATAATAGAAAATGGACATCCTCAGTTAAAGCTGAGCATATTTTCTTGATCTGGACAGAATTGAATTAAAGAGGCGCAAATCCAGAGATGCTATAACTAGAATGATGGTTTGTGAGCGGGGAGGTACATGTCTTTAAAATGTGCCAATTTGTATGTTTGTGCTCTTTCAGTAAATCATTAAATGTTCTTTAATCTCTTACAAGGAAAATGGTTGAGTGTAGCATCTACCAGTATGTGTTACAATCTGCAGTCAGTCAATTCAAGGTCCATGCAGGTTTTTAAATCACAATTCTAAAACCTATTTTAAAAACCTTAAAATCACAAAGGCCAACAACTTGACTATCACATCAGGAACCTCACCTAAAATAGCATGGTGCTGGTTTATGCTCCTTGCATTAATCATTGTCAGCTACACAGAGAACAGTGATTTTGGTAAGAAAAATCCTTACAGAATGAAATTTTTCTTAAAAAAACCAAACAAAAAAAACATACTGTTCAAGTGAAATTCAGTTATATTGAAACCCATTTTTTAAAGACTTTTAAGGATGCATTTCAAGAATACTTGTACCGTTAACTCATTCTGAGTAGAATGAGATGCTCATCGTTTGGCATTTCATGTGTTGCTTTATAAGCTTATACCTATTTATTTTCATTATTCACCTTTACTTCTTTTTGTTTCATTTGTTTTCGTATTGAATAAAAAACTTAAAACAATTCTTTTAAAAAGGGTTTAAACATATATATTGCAACAAGTGAAAATGTAGGGTGTTGAAACCAAAATAACTATGCTTTGATGCTCTCATCCACACCAAGACCACTTCATAAAGTTTTTTTGTTTTGTTTTTTTATTTCATTTTAGTCATCAATGTTCATCTATATTTCCACAGCTTAAGACATGAACAAAGACAGAATGCATGTTGAAAGAAAATAAATGGAATGGTTGGATACACATTCAGATGCACACACACAACCCCTCTACACAGAAAACAAGTATCAACAGTCATGCAAATTTACGCCTATTACTATTCTGGATAGGAACAGGTTAAGACACTGGCTAAGACACAAACATCTAATCTAAGAACGAATGTGGGGGAAAAAAAAGTTTTCCCATTGAACGTGGGGGGCATCATGGATAAAATTCCTGAAGCTATGAGTGGGAGACATGTGTTTTGTTATGAGCCACCTCTCCCAACTGGTGTGTTTCCTTATATACTTTGAATTTTTGCAAAACTGAGCACTACTAACTTCCAATGTCAGCCAATGAGAAATCGGGTCACTCCAAGCCAATGCAAAAGTATGTATCATTTCACTGTCAGCCAGTGTGAAATCAGTTTACTGCAAGGCAATCAGAATCAAATCAGGAGGGACAGAGTGGGTGGTGGGGGGGGGGGGGGGTATGGTTGGTATCAGTGATTTTGTCAAAAATTTCATGGCATCTTTTATGCAAGGAACACACTTTGAGGTGCGAATATGGTGGTTTTGTGGATGGCAACACGCACACACAAAAAGTATAGGAAGTGCACGTTGGGTGATGGCATGATAATTTTATGTCAACATGATACATAAGGCCTGGAGTGCACATGATTTTATTTTCACCTGTTTTTCTGTACCCACTTATCCCTTCTAAATTACGGAAAAGCCATTCAACTGTACAAGACACCACTGACCTTTGTGGGTTGAAAGCTTCCACTAATATTTTTGTGAATTAACCATTTACTACTGATGATCAGTAACAACTGGAATGATAAGCGACAATCTTTTTTCATCATTTAAACGGAACCCATTCTGGAAACCAGAAATGTGAAAGTGAGACAGCAACAATCTGACAAACCAGATTTCTGTGCATGTGCAACCCAGTTAAGATATACTAGTTTCACAAGAAGAATATTAACTCCCCTACATTGCTCCCAAAACGTTGCAATGGAAGCAAGTTCCCCCAACTCAGCATCAGTAGGAAAAAAAGAAAAAGGACAAATCATCCAATATGGGCAACACATTACTTCATTTAGCTAACAATTTACTACAACTACATGGACCATGTTGACATCCACTAATTTAAAAAATGTATGAAGAATGAGATGCCTGCCTTGTTCCGTCATTTCAAGAATAGTGAACTGCTAACATTAATATATACCATACACTTATTCCGACAGATTCAAAACACAAAATCTACACATCACAGATAGATTCATGACCATCACAAATGTTTTCACTTTTCATTTTCTCATGAAGGCACTTGGTTTGTTTGTTTTTTAAATCAATTAAAAAAAAAAATTTTTTAAAGAAAGAAAAAAGAAAGAAGAAAAAAGAAAGAAAGAAAAAAAAATCTTCAGTCTGCAATCGAAATTTAGCCTCAAGATTCAGTCATTAAAACTTTGCATCATGTTAAAAGCAAAACAATACTCATTTGTAAGAAAACTATAAAAAAAAAAAAAAAAAAAAAAAAAAAAAAAAATTAAAAGAGAAAAAAAAACGAGACACACTTAAAAAAACAAATGCACATGTGCTTGGATTTTGGAACAGTGACCATTACAAAAGTGTCCAATGAAAAGAGACCAATAACAAAATACAGGTTAACAAAACACTTGAAATGACGGATTGTTTTGCAAATGAAACCAATCAGGCAATCACAAGACCTATTCAACAGGCATCTTTTAAGTTTTTACACACCTCTTTTCCACATTTTTCTCACACATACACAATAACCTGTACAAGTGAACCAGTGAACTTTAAAGAAACTGGATACACACAAGAAGCAGGACCTGGACATTGTTCCTGTTCCTCTCACCCCCTATAATAAAGTGGAACTTGTCTTGCAGAAGCCTCATTACTAGTTATTACTAGTTAACATGACAAATTTCTTTGTGCGAAATTTGAACTGCTCTCCCCAGCAACAATTGGGTGCCACCTTTTTTTCTTTTTTTTTCCGTGGCCTGTGAACGTGGTCTTTAACATTCAGAAAACTGGGTACATGACAAGATCCAATTTATTAGAGTGGGTGGGTGGGTGGGTTGGAAAACTGAGTTGTCAGCACAAGTCTTGCATGTTAATGGAACAGTCACTTCACCAAAGGGAACAGTCACTTTACCAACACTTCTTGAACAGTTGGCTGACCACAGACAGCCATATCAGGACTGTTGGCTGGACTTGAGATGACCTGTATCATCACTTGCATAATGAGCAGAAAAGGTTTCTATACACTGTATATATATATACACAATTTTTTTTTTTTTTTTTTTTTTATATACATGGCTTCGAACAGCCAGCTCTTTTGAGACAATTCCTTCACCCCACACACCAATTCATTTTGCTTAATTTTTTTTTTCTTTTTAAAATAAACAAAATACCCAGACAGGATGTTAAGTGAAATGGGGTTAGAGAAGGGACAAATCAGTACTTTTTTTTTTTTTTTCCTCCCCGTATGAAGATGAAAGTGACGGACAAAATGAGAGAGGGACTGTGATGTAATGCTTTGTGTTCTGTGGTTTACCATCACCATGAACACAAAAGACAGGTATCGTTTAAAATTATAGCTGGAAACGATCTTTAGCCGTATGAAGAGCGCAGGTACAGGAGTCATGATGGCTGCCGGAAAAAGAGGGCGATAACCAGCGGGACAAAGGGGAGGTTACCTACTTCCGGGAGGTTATCGGCCGTAGTTTCGTCTCCTCCGCATAGGCGGATAGTAGTTTGCACAGGAAAGGAATGTCAGACCCCTGCCGGAGTCTGCACTAGTTGGGTCACGGTTAAGTATGTGTAATTAAACGATCTTTTTCTTCCAACTTGAGCACCTCAAGACATTCCCGTCACTCACAGCTGCTTTCCTTTTCATCACTGAGATGAGACAATTTTCTATTTCAGAATCAATCCTTTGAGGTAATTTTCCATCATAGATAATCATAATGATGGTTAGGTCTCCCGTTTAAAAATGAATCCCCACGAAAAAAAACCCGACAAAAACCCCCTATTTTGAAGCTTAGTGAATGACAGCAAACATGTGTTGCATATCAGGAAACCATTGCCATCATTTTTACGCCAGCTGAACTCTTGTCCATCTGTTGTCTGCATCTCGCACATCTCATTTTACAGCATATCCTGCTGTATTCAGTTTTCACTTCTCTTCCACCTGACAGCTTTATTACCAGATTTATATTTAATCAATTCCCCATAGCTGCTCCTGTGGTTTTGCTTCATTTAACACCTGCCCTCCAATTACTGTCATCCTTCCCTTGTACAACCAGTTGATTTTTATAATCAGTGGCAATCCAGCAGTACCACATGAAAGGAAAATGGGATCAACGGATTTTACCAACATGCAAACCAGAACAGGGGTGATAAAAAAAAAAAAAAGAAAAAAAAAGAGAAAAAAGTATTGCATAAAAACAAAAAGTATTGCATAAAAACATTCTTGTTGCTCTATGCAAACTAGAACGAGGGTGATTAAAAAAAAAAAAGAAAAAAAAAAAAGGAGTATTGCATAAAAATATCCTTGTTGCTCTACTGTTCTCCCCAAAATACACACTTGTCTTCTGAAGCCCATTAACAGGCAGCACCTCAAAAAATTTTTGTTTTGTATCTTTCAACCACATTTTACTTTGAACATGCCTCTTCCTCCCTTGGCAAAGAAGCCAAATTCTATCAAGTGTCATAACACATAACTTTAAGGCCTTGCCTTGAAAGAAGTTTCCCAGAATGCATATACCTCTACGGTGGTATGTGTATATGCACATCTAAACACACTACATACTGAAAAGGCACGGTCACATTTGTTTCGGTTCATACTTTAAAAAAAAAAAAGTGTATGAAAAAAGAAGTCACAAGGTACTGTCGCTTTCCTTGCTGTGAACATACACCAGCCTGGTTTGTCGACGACGGCATCAAAACATATTTTCAGTTTCTGCTGTCCATTAGTTCTACTGCTTCCAGTGCGAAGTTGGCGGCATCAGGGCTTCAGGCAAATAGTTGGGTCATCATTCTCAGGACTGACTGGGGCGGAGATCATGGGGTCACAGCTGATGGGTGAGCTGTCCTCCATGGTGTAGTCCATCTGGGCGGGGATTGCGAAGGGCTGGGGTGTGATGAAGGTGTTAAAGGAGGTGGAGGGGCTGGGCTCCTCTGCTGGGAGCTGGGGTGTGGCGCCCGACTGCTGCACATTCATTATGATGCTGGGATCCACCATAAAGCTGGTGCTCATCTCCTCCAAGCTGCTTAACGATGTGCCCGTCTGCTTCATGAGCATGTTGAGTTGCTGCAATTGAAAACGTTACTTCTAAATGACAAGCACGATTCACGGAAAGGCAACACACACAACAAATGATATCCACTTGCTTTTAGGGCCCAGTACATTAATTCACTCACACAATAGTTAACAGCGATTACAATCAATCAGTACATTGACATTGTCAATAAAGGAACAAAGAAATCACTCAAACTATTTTCAAAATCTTTTTTTTTTCCTTTTTTAAATAAAAAAAACTAGTTTTTTTTGTGTTTTTTTTGTGCTTTCTATCAAAGATTGGGTTTTATTTGCTTTTGTCCAATATTTGTTTCCAAGATTCTTTGAAGACATTCACCGGATAATTACAAAACCTTTCTTCACTCTTTCGGTCATTATGGGTAAAACCTGGTCATATTTAGAGAACAATGAGAAGTAACTCTGAAGTGGCAATATTTTTTAACTCTTCTCTTTCTTGCAGGATTTTCATTTTTCTGGAGAATGATTAAAATAAAGAAATATTGCTTCAACACTGAGACAGGGCTGTCAATATGAATACAGAGGGGTGGGTGGGGGGGAGGATGACCTCACTAAAAATATAATACAGATATAATATAAATCTTGTTTGTAATTTGTAATTTGAAAAACCTAAACAAATCGATCAAAAGGGCAAGACATCTAAAACAAGTTTTTCTTTCTTTCTTTACATCTTAAGAAATACAAGACTTGAATTCTGATGCCTATGTAAAGCTCATTCAATTTTGTGACAATAATACACCTGCTTGCATACTGAATTGCTCATTTCTTTTTGTTTTCCTGTTAACACCAAAGTAATTTTTTTCCCTTTTGTTTTCCTGTTAACACCAAAGTAATTTTTTTCCTTTTGTTTTCCTGTTAACACCAAAGTAATTTTTTTTCCTTTTGTTTTCCTGATAACACCAAAGTAATTTTTTTTAAATGTACAAATGTAGAGACATGTGTATATGTTTCTGGGACACACACACATCAATATCATTGGTCCATTTCATATGGAGCACTGTAGAGTAAAAACGAAGATTTCCCCCCCCTCTCTCTTTCTCTGTAATTTCTCTTTGTCTCTTCATCCTTATTTATTCATCTTGTATGTATTTATTTATTTTATTTTATTTTATTTCATATAAAATATGACATTCTTCAGGTCTATATACACATGAACCTCTAATATATATGTCTACTATGGACATATAGTTTGCGTTCTAGTACGTTAATACATAAAATGTTGAATACACAATTGATATAGTCATGATGCATATTTTACTTTTTGTGTTAATGTGTTAATGTCTTCTGTATTCATGTGAAAAATGTAAATGCATAAAATGAATTAAAAAAAAAAAAAGTTTGAAAAATAAAATAATAATAAATAAAAAAATAAAAAAAATATATAGAAAAAAGAGGCAAAGCCTTCATGACTCACTTTCTCTTTATACTTCGTCCGGTAAAGGAATCATGTGGAGAGAAAAAATGGCAATGTTAAAAGTCAACCACAAACACACATATATATACACACACAGAGACAACCGAACGTCGGATTAAAACATAGACTCTGTTTACACAAGAACACCAGATTATAACATAGACTCTGTTTACAAAAGTGAGTCAAAACACTGGATTATAACATAGACTCTGTTTACACAAGTGAGTCAAAACACTGGATTATAACATAGACTCTGTTTACACAAGTGAGTCAAAACACTGGATTATAACATAGATTCTGTTTACACAAGTGAGTCAAAACACTGGATTATAACATAGACTCTGTTTACACAAGTGAGTCAAAACACTGGATTATAACATAGACTCTGTTTACACAAGTGAGTCAAAAATAACATTGTTAATGGGTATACACACTGTAGTGACTTAAATTCTTCAGTTAACTGTGTTATAGAAGGGCTTAAAGACACAAAAAAGGATGTAGACAGGGAGACCCAATATCTCCATTTCTTACTAGCCAACCAATGACTCAAGGGTCTGTATCCAAGTGCGTAAAAACTGTTCAACTGACCATCACAGCAGCAGTGAAGACAACTGCTGTCCCAGCTAACTAATTCCACAATTTAATTCAAGTGGAGAACTGTGGATCAAAGAACTGAAAACAATGCTTTAACCCTTATGCCACTTGAGGCGACATGATTTGACTGCAGGGGTTCGCCACATAAGGCGACGCTGGCCGACAAAACTATCATATTGACTTCCCACCATGTTCTTCTCTGCCCTGAATCACACAGTGACAATGTTTACATCAGGTGAAAGGTCAGTCCATCTTCACCCTCAATATAGTACTGCCTTTGTTTTTGAACCAGATGTGTCATTTTCACCGCTTGTTTTGACGACAAATGAAGCAAGCTGAACTGTGATTGCTCAACACTCACTATGGACGCCCAACCAAGTACTTCTAATGGAACTCATGCTTCACATCAGTATACTTTATAGTTGATGCTGTAAATATTATGAATGAAAGTCCAAACTCTCAGTTCGCTGCTGATAGTGACTATGGGGAACATTCTGCTGGCAGTGTTGATTTGTCAAATGACAAAACTGACAGTGACAGCACTACGAAGAGGAAAAAAGCTATACACGAAAAGGCAGCGTGTTACTGCTTCAACTGGAGTGCGATGTGCAAAGATAATTATCAATTTTCACAAGAATTATTTACAATATGCAATAATCTTCTTGCACTGATATAAAGAAGAAATCAGCAAGATTGATTGAGTGGTTCCAAAAATAAAGTAGTTCCGAGTACAGCAACTTCCATGTGTCTTCGTCAATCTCTTGCACAGTTTCCAGCTGTGCTCTGGCTAAGCTGATCTCGTTTCACTCCAGGGAGGCTGACTGATAAAGAAGTGGCGTAAGGGTCAGAATTATATTGTGGAACAATACCAGTGTCATATTTCTTGATTAATATCCTGATGTTTTTACTTTTATCCACTCATACCACATACTGTATGTGTGTAATGAATCAAAATAATTATGCTGAATCAGTTAAGTACCAAAGTTCATATTCTGCTAAACTAAATATCTCATAATATATTCATGTTTTCCTATATTTCCCATGTATTATCATTTTTCAACAGGGATGTTGGTGCTGGAGAATAAAAAAATAAGTCAGCAAGTCACCAAATGGCGTAGATTTTTTGTAAGTCATTATAAAAACAAATGAATAAACCAACCTTGCATTTTGGCAATATACTCAGATCTGAAATAAAGTCAAGATCGTGCATTTTAAGTGAAGACCAAGGCAACTGACTTTCCTTTACTCCTGGTAAGCAGGGGGCGGGGCAGGGAGGGGGGGGGGGCATTATAGTTCACACTACAAGCTGCATCGTTAGATGTCATACTGTACTGGAAATAGGTAAGTACTCACATTGTATCTCAACTGTAGTCTGTAGTAATCCTTCAATGCCTTTTCCTTCTTTTCTCTTTCCATTTGCAGTTGTTCCACTTCTCTCTTCAACTTTTTAATGTAGTCCACCGATGCCTTGAGAATGGACCCTTTGTTTTGGCGCATGTCCCTGGAGGAGAAAACATAATTCATATCAATAAGTTTTTCTTGAAATTTGTAATGACTTAAAAAAAAAAAAATTTTCCCCCAAAGTCTAAAGGTTTTGTTTGTTGTAACAAAAAGTTTATGGCATGAAAAACTGCATTTTGTTATCTGAATCTGTCCCCTGGCCACTACTGTTCAAGTCTCCTTTCATGATACAAGATACTGCAGTGTCAAGAATTTATGCAATCCTGTCAAAGATGCATATCCATGGTATGTGAGGCAGTTGTGCTGTCCTAATCTGATCTGAGGCCAAAGAAAACTGTGGGTGAGAGCATTCACATTTTGTGCAGTTGATGCACTTATTCTTAACTCTCATGCAAACCCACATTCCCAAAAACCAACCAACCATTCTATATTTTGGAATGCAAAGTCATGTTATACTGATCTAACTTTGGAACTGACCAATCATAAAGCTGTGACCATGGAATTTATCTGTAAAAAAAAGACATTATTTTTCTGACTAAACAGAGATGTACTGACATTTGTAAAACTTGTGTCACCAAAACTCTGACAACAAATGCAGATTTCTGGCATAATATCAATGATTTTAGTTACAACTGTTTGAGATACATGGAGTTAATTTCCAACAGTCACACCCATGGACAATGATCAAACCATCAAATTTATATAAGTAATAACACACTGTGCCCCTGCTATTATGTCTCAGCACCGTGGAACTGCGGCGACATACTCAATGAATTTTATGTATGGCAACATTTATTTCACACATACTATACTCTGGCAAAAATGTTTGGCAAGTGATCACAAAATTCATTGACCAAACAAAACAATAATCACATGATACCAAGATTCTGGCTGCAGCTTACTGGCAGCACGGAGATCATTAACATGATCAATGAATTTTATGTATGGCAACATTTATTTCACACATACTATACTCTGGCAAAAATGTTTGGCAAGTGATCACAAAATTCATTGACCAAACAAAACAATAATCACATGATACCAAGATTCTGGCTGCAGCTTACTGGCAGCACGGAGATCATTAACATGATCATGGATCTGAAGAAATAGTAGAGACTGACTCAA
This sequence comes from Babylonia areolata, assembly GCF_041734735.1. Taxonomy (NCBI): domain Eukaryota; kingdom Metazoa; phylum Mollusca; class Gastropoda; order Neogastropoda; family Buccinidae; genus Babylonia; species Babylonia areolata. The sequence goes on along the minus strand of NC_134900.1, from coordinate 12,534,716 downwards.
CAAACTGATGGCTCTCAAGCGTTTAACTTCCAACCACTGATAAATCTGCGGTTTAGGGGTAACTGCATTATTGTCTGTGCTGCCACTAATTTACATATGTTCACTTCACTGCACAATGCAATACCTTGAGTGTTTAAGCAATATCTCAGCAAGTTTTGGCTTGATTCCGATGCTTTTTTTTTCTTCTCATTTTGAGAAGCGTGTTAACCTGACTGCCAGGATGTACGGTACAGGAGAGGTGGCTAAACTTTTGCTTGATTTTCCGCACACTGATTATGGCAACTCTGAAAACGTGATTGCAAATGAAAGAATGTTGCTGTTGTTGATAAATGAAGTGATTCCGGTTATCCCTGTAGTGATTACATGCTGCAAGGTACATCACCTGGAGCGGGCCAGGGTCGTGTTTGAAGTGGGTATATAAAAAAAACCCTAATATTTTAGCTTGAAACCATCATTTTTAGGTTTTCGTTTAATATGAAACCCTCCACATGAAAGCTTCAAGCCGAAATATTGTTTACAGTGAGCTTTTGTGTTGTACTATTGTGTTTGGGTGTGTTTGGGTGGGTGGGTGTATGTGAGTGTTTATGTTTAAAACAACCCGATAGTGGAGGAAACATAACTGCACTTGGGTGTTATGCCCAATACATCTGCAAATATTCTAGCACCATTTCCACCCATAAAATAGACACTTAAATTTTCTTCTTATCCCCCCCCCCTCCCCCTCAAAAAAAGTATTTTGTGCGTTTTGTTTTTCTAAAAATCTGAGTTATCTTACCCTGATTGGGAGTTATCTCATCCTGTCACCATTCAATTTATGATTATGTTCTCTTTCATTTTCCTTCAAGAAAATAAGTGTTTTTACGTACTTTTGAGCATAAGTTTAATTTTTGTGATTTAAAAAAAAAAAATCATTATAGAGGTTTGTGATTATTTTGCAAAAAATCACATAGTCCTGGAAGTGACAGGGTTAACTCATTGGAGATACGCTGGAGCTGAAGCTCTGCCTGTTCAGAACGACATGCCAAAGTGTAAGATACGACGAATCTCCAAATTTTTTTTCTTTTCATACTCTCAGCAGTGTTCAATTAAAGGGAAACTAACCAGGCTTTCTTGAGGGACAGTCTAGGAAAAATTGAGTTATTTCCCCTTGACTGTTAACCGCGTGAAAGACTTTTTGTTCTCGATCTTTCTTGACCCGGTCAAAGGTTGTGATTCTTACACAACAAACATGGTGGTACAATGAACGTGCTCCCTGCGTGAGGCTGTCAAAAATGTGACAGAAGAACGATCAGACATTGAACGTGACCTTCTAGACACTGGTGACGAATTCTCTTATGATTTTTCTGATAACGACATTCAGTTAGTACGAGATGATGATTTTGAAAGTGACAACGAAACTTTGCTGACTGACCCAAGTGACAGCCATACTGCAAGACAAGATGACTTGATGACTGTAGATATTGACGATGAGGAACAAGAGCACTTCTATGAGTGGGTAAAAGACCTGACAAACTTCCCACTGGCTGCACCTTTCACTGGGACCCCAGGACTCTCACATGACTTTCCAGACACGCCCACTCCTGTTGAGGTGAGTGTGTTTACAATTTGATATTGTTGCTAAATTAGTTCTTGTGTAAATAATGTTGATTTTTTACAATTTTTAATGAACAATTTGAATAGATTTATGTCAAATTATTTTCTGTGTGTGCACTTAAATTGTGTGGGTGTGTGTCTGTGCAATGGGTGTGTCAGTGTATTATGCATGGGCGTGTTTGTGCATGTGTGCTATTTATACTGTCACTCCTGAATTATCATGCATGTGTATATGCTGTGTAATATTATGTTTATTTTGCTCTTTTTTTTACCCCCCCTTTTTTTTTTGTTGCAATACATACAAAAGCTTTTCTTTTTTTCTAATGACAGCGTTGTCTGTTGCAGAAATTCAAAACACTTTGCACGCATGAGGAGGAGATCTGCCAGACACAGGAGCAGACATGAGGAGACTGAGGCCAGGCAGTCACTGGCCTGCTAACATTCCACCCACCAAGGAGCAGCAGACCAGGAAAACACAGAGGGTACAAGGTGTGCTACACCAAACACAGCACAAGGAGCGTCACGTCAAGAGGTGAAAAACATGAAAAAAAGCCACCACAATCGTGTGCAAACAGTATGAAGTGCCCCTCTGTGCTGTTCCAAGCTTTGAGGTGTTCCACACAGTCAAGGACTACATAATAATCAAGCTGCAGCAGAAATGTGTAAATAGGGTTTTTTCCTTCTTTTTTTCAAGTGATGGATTTGTATGGTTTTGCAGTTTTCTGTTTTTCCAGTGTTGTGATCACTTATTTTACTTTTTTTAACAGTTTGTTGTGCAACATTTGACTTCAAACTGATTCATGAGAATCAGGGAACCTCACTGTGTGAGAAAATCATCTATGTTTCTTGTGGATTAGCTGATGGATATGACATGCCTGGCGAGTCCAGTATACCTATTTTTCAAATTTTCTTGTTTTTCAGTATTTAGTGACATAATTTAAAATGTTTAAAAAAAAAATTTAGCAGCATTTAATGAGAAGACTGTTTTAAAATGTTAAACGAAGAGATAATAAACTTTCCAGTGATATATAATTTGGTCTTTGTGTCTGTGTGAAAGTGTGTTGAATTTTTCAAATATGTCCATATTTGCCCGTCACAGCAAAACTACATGAACTACTTCACTACGTCTCCACAGAGTTAACAAACCAGCAGCCATTCTAAGACATTACTCAAATATCAAGAAAACAAACATTCATTACACACCAATAAACTGAAATACTTTACAAAGACAACTCTATCAAGGACACCTTACAAATTGTCAAAAAGTGTAGTTAAATTTTCCATGATTACAGCCAATCCATCTGAGAAAGATCTAATGTTAAAACAAGCCAAAATAAACACAAATATGACTTACTGATCGTAGCACTTTGGCAAAAGCCCGCCAAGTTCTTTGATTCTGTCGTTGATATTGTACCGTCGTCTCCTCTCAACTGCAAAACGAATGGAACTATATAAAGACCTGGTCATTACATGCAGAAAAACTTTCGTGAATACCCTAGAACCACCTCAGCCCTGTATCTGTTTTAAAACAGCAGCTCATCTTCTGTTAAATCCCCAAGTTTGATAACGAGCTTAAAAGTCCTGCACCAAAAGCAAAGCATTAATATCCTCTTTCAACATGTAAGCCTAAATAATTGCCATCATTCTGCTCAACATCATATGTCTTTGTTTGTATTTCTTTTTTTTTTTGTTTCTTTTTTTAAATCTGTAATACAAGAAAACAGTCTGTGTATCTTGTTCGAGTCACCATAAAAGTGTGCACCTGGAAATCTGAATGAACACATGCTCAATGTGTCCGTTGTTCATTCCAAATGACTCAACCATCCACATTAAGCCAGAGGCAGACAAGAGTTACTCACTCATGTTGTGATTGTCTTTCTTCTGTCTGTCCCTGACCCACAACTTCTGCTCCTCCTCAGACATATGGTTAGGAGGGCTGACCTGACCCTGGAAGACGGGTGGACAGGATGAGGAGGATGTGGCGGCAGCGCTGTCCACTTCCAGTGTGAACGGTGTGAACAGAGACGACTGGGGCAACTAGTGAGTAAACAAGGAAAAACATTTCAGGGGTATTTAAGACAAAAGAGGAGAAATGAGACACACACAACAGATGTTACTCAGTGGAAAGACAGATTTAAACCTCATAAAGACTAAGCCTGACATACGAAATTAAGAGAAAAAAGAGGCAAGGCCTTCAAGACTCACTTGGTACACTTCAAAAAAAGAAAAAACCTTAAAAAAAAAATTCAATCGTTAAAAATGTGTTCTGTATTTGTTATAATAAAGCTTCATGTTAAAAAAAACAAAAACAAAAACAAAACACCAAAAAAAAAAAACCAAGGCCTGAGCACAGATTCGAAGCCAGCATGTTCGGATGGAAAGAAATTGTTTTAGTCACTGCACTATTGCGGATCTATCAATGACGTTCAAAATTTTTTTATATAAGTATGCTTTTTTTTTAAGGGCGATAAATCGATTGCGATATTCAAACTGATAATGCTGTTTAAATCATGTTTTTTTGGTGTATCTTGGGCACTCGAGAATTCTTTAAGGCCTGCGGTAAAGGAGACAGTGCCATCGCTGCGATCACACTGCAACATTTAGCCATCTTCTCTGGATCTAGATAGACATAGGACAAGTATCAGTTACACTCACCGGGACAGTACGACATGGTCGATTCAATTTCTCTTTTATTTTCATTCTAGTTAATTGAGTATCCACTTTAAATATTCATATGCAGTAATCATGTCGATGATGTAGTCTGTTCACTGTGTGTGTTCTGTCCAGAATTTGTATTTCTTTCCATTTGATTGCAAGAAAAACGAGGTTACGCCACTTTCTTACAAAGCACCGTCTACGCTACTGCAACTGAGATGTGGTAATACGCTGTTTTCAGAATCCCGGAAATGGCCTCAACAAAATAAACTGTTGATACAGGAAACACGGCTTAATGCGGGAGACTTACAACCTATCATTGGTATGACTGTGAAGATTTTTTTCCTATTATTTTTAAGCCAAATTTGGTACTGACGAACTGTTCGTTTACCACGGACACGGACACACATACACACACACACAGAGACAACCGGACACCAGGTTATAACACAGACTCACTTTCCTTACACAAGTCAGTCAAAAACTGGGTGCTTTAGGAACCCACGAAACCATGACCAAGATGGTACATTTAAGTCTACCAGGTTCTGCGTACCATGATGTGCACTTATTATTTTGTATGAACAGGTGTATGTTCAGGTATATGTATGTGTATGTAGATACATATATATATGCACATGTGCACTCATGTTCTCAGTCCATTGCATATATATCAAACTATTGAAAATGTTTTTCTTCATGGAAAATATCTTTTCACCTGCTAGTTTGTCACAAGTTTTTTTTTTCATGTTTGCCGATTAGTTTTGTCAAATTGTCTGCAGTTCTTGTTTGATTTTCTGAGGTTTGTAGTTTAATCTCTTTTTTTTTCTTTCTTCATCTCTAAAAAGAAAAAAAAAATCTGAAGTCATGCAAGTATAAAACTATAACATATGTTTCAAGGAGACCTCAAAGTGCACGGTCAGGTCTTGAGAACCTACCAAAGGAATACCGGTAAACATATGGAAACATGGTAAGGACACTGGCAATCAAAACCCACAACCACTTATGGCTCGCATGCAGAGGTACACCATCATTTGTTCGTTCCTACAGACTACACTACAATTACAATTTGGTCCTGGGAGGGAAAAAACGTCATATGTGTACATCAGAGATTAGTGACATTTAACAAGGCTTCTTGACAGGAAGGCTGCTTCTTTTTTCTTCATAATACCTTTGTTCGATTAAGTATATATCACAAGTGAGTCTTAATGGTCTTGCCTCTCTTGTTCTTTTTTTTTCTCTATCTTCTACCTTCTACAACCAGCCATCCCACTTGATTACTTCACACTGCCATGATCTGTCATTAAACGTTAAAAACAAATCATTTTTCAAAAAATAAAATAAAATAATTTTTAAAAAAACGTAGGGAGAACTGGCACTCTAAGTCTGCTAAATAAACCAGATTCAAAATAAGACAGTAGAGCCCCTGCTTTAGGTGTACAAAATGGCAAACTGTTCCATGAAAAATTGTTTTTTGGGGAAGAAACTTCCATTCAGATTTATTTTGCAGGACTATGTTTACATGTATATAGTGTGCTGAGCCTCCTTGAGAATGACACAAACCCCACAGGAATGCAGGCTGAAGCAAGGTTGACAGGACAGTATAGCTCAAGACAAAGAGAAGATGAAAGCTCACCGTGCTCGACATTGGTGTGAGGGAAGGGGTGATGGACTGCAGGTCCGAGGTGTCCAAGTCAAGGCTGCTGTTTTCGAAAATAAGGTCCCTCAATGCTGGGTCCTCCTGTGAAAAGCAGACCTTCAATCAGTTACACTTTGGCAAACAACTGCTTTCTTCTGCCTTCAAGGGCAGCCACCTTCACACCTACTTACAACTTGGCTTTTACATGTTTAACTTTTTACCACACCATTCTAGCACCTGTATATGTTTTTTTGAGAATGTTCATACTGGGTAGTCTTCTGCTTCTATACTCCACTGACACAGTTTACACAATCTTTAACTTGTATATTTCATCTTCTGTATGTGACTTTAATAGATATATATCTTTACAGTCAAGGGATTAAAGACATATCTAGCAACCAACTGGAAGCCTTAACACAGTCTGGGGAAATGGTGGAGTAGAAACTCCACCACGTAGGGAACAGGTAAATTGAAAACAACATCAGACTTTGGGGAGGTGGAAGAGTGGAACTGACAGCAGATACTGCATCTTGACACTCAGACTGAACGGGCAAACTTTCACCTGTCTGGTCATCTACACTTCTCAGTTCTTCACAGTTACTCAATGATTCCTCATTCAGTCACAATATTTTTCTTCACCAGTCCAGAAGCACTTGTAGGAATGCAGATTGTGAATCTGCTCCCTTGTTTTCACCTTAATATGCTATTCTTGCCAGAAGAGAGTTTGATGTTTGTATCTGCAGTATACTTTAAAACTGACAATAAGTACAAAACAATTTCAATTTATTTCAAATGCTAGCCCTTGTGTCTAGAACCCATTTTCATTTCTGACACTTTCACTTTGTCTTTTTTTCTTCTGATCTTATTCCTAGTATAATTTATTCTTTATTACTTCTGAGTTTTTCAAGGTTCATATCAGACTTCCAGATCAAAATTTATTACAATAAACAAACAAAAAAATAGGACTTTTGATTTCAAATCTAAGATAATTCAAGTTCAACTAGGAGTAGAACATTTCTTTATCAACATCATAAATCTTTACACTTGTCATACATCATCTGTGTGGCTGGAAACATGCCCCTAGTACCCTCCCCAATCACATCATTCATTCCCATCCTTGCTTTACTCACATCACTCAGCTGGATGAGGGTTCCACTCACATCACCCAGGTCCGGTGCTGCCATGCAGCTTCTATCTCTCTCTGTGGGGGCGGAACCTGAGGACCACATATTGTCCACTGTGGACGGGATGGCTAGGTTGGGCATGGAGTGTGCCGGTATCTGGTGGTCGTCAGAGTCACTGAGGAAGCTCTTAACCGCCGCATGCTGCTTCTGTTTGATGTGATACATGGTGGGATGCTGCAGTTCTGTCTTCACCTGCTCACACAGGCAAAGTAAAAGGCCATGTAAACCACCCACAGAAAGAAAACCACAACCAGATTTTTAGAGAATGTTCCTGAGTGAAAAAACCACCACCACCTTTAAAATATTTGACATGTATTGTGGCCTGCAATGATACTGAGGCCTTGTTTTGCCATGCTGTATGTTTTCTTTGGTGCTGTATCATTTAAATGGTTCAGGAGGGAGGCAAAGATCATTAAAATCACCGAACTTCAGACTGGCTGTAATTGTTTTCTTCTGAGAAGTCAGGTTACAGTTGCCAAAATTTCAGAATGCATGTGCTAGTACTAGTAGTATCTTAACTTTCTCAGCATTCAACACTGTTGAAACTTAGCTGGCTTAAAAAAAAAAATAAAAAAAAAAAGAAAAAAAAAAAGGCGCATTGAGTGCTGTCAAAAGTGACCGTGTCAAAGCATTTCTGAAAGGTGTTCTGCTTAGAGAGACTGCCCGAAGACTTGAGGAGACCACAAGACCATATTGAGAGGTCCATTCATTGTATGCTCTGCTGCTGATCCCACAAATTCTTTTCTAAACATTACATGATTATTACCTTCCTTCTTGAATAGTGGTACTAGTATTCTTGTGGAGTTACCTGTTAGAAACATTTGCTGAAACAACTTTCCAGAATGGCTGGCTCGAGTGACATATTGTGCTCCACCACTAACAAAGCAAATCGCATTCCAGCATGGATTGTATCTTAAGGGTGAAATATTTGGGCAACTGAAAAAAAACAAAAAGCTTGCTGTATACTTCTGTTTGAGGTGTGCTGAATCAATGAGAAGTTACAACTGGCTGAAATTTTCAAATGTAAACAGTCCTTGGCCAAGACACTACTAATCAACCATGTTTTCGTTCATCTGCAAGAGTCCACATTCAAACAAATGCAGAAAAAGGGTAGGAAACAAAAAGATTTTTTCAACTGACCTTGACACATGAGCCTAACAGCACACCAAATTGCATTCTACCACAGTTAATTCTGCTCAAAACGTAGCAACTGGCAGATCTGGAGGACTTTTGCACAAGTGTTTTCAGCCTAACATCCAAACTTGAAAATATAAATCTATCTGCCCAGCATATTTATCACTTCAAGTGTCCATAGTTACCTGCAGAACTTTGGGTGGCACCTCGGCACTGTGATAGCTGGCTGGCATTGCAATGTTCTGTGACTGTTGTTGCTGCCTTGCATGTGCCTGCCGTTTCTCTCTCTCCTCCAGGTCCAGCACCTGCTGACGCTCCAGCGTCTGTCGCAACTGAGTGCGGGACCCCATGTTTGTGTTCCTTAAGTCAGTCCGCGGACTGCAACAAAACCAATGTAAAAAATTAGGCTTGAAAGAATGCAAGAAAAAAAAAAAAAAAAAGGATGGTGGCCTCTAATATCTCAACAACAACAACAAAAAGTTTCTGCAATGTTCCAGACAACATGGTACTTTTTTTGTTCACAAGCTTTGTATCCAGACACAGCAAAGTGCAGAACACCCATTTTTGCCTGTTCTGAAACACTACAGATCCCGACACTACAGATCTGGAAACAGTATGACTTCCTATCCTTGCCTGAATTCAACAGCTCTATCCACCTCATTTTTCTTTTCTTGAGCAATCACTCCATTATGCAGATATTGCTGCATTTCAATAACTTGTAATCCACAGATGTTTAACTGAGGTACGAGGCGTGATTACATTCTGCATGAACTTGCCAATCAAAGTATCAACACTGTAGAACCACTAAGAAGGGGAAAGTGAAAAACACCTGGACAAAACAGCAACAACATTCCACATAATAGGCTGCAACTACAACGGCCAAGTGATGACAATAAAAAGACATGTACTCCAGTCTGCAATCCTAGGTGTATATATACATATTACCATGTGTCACTGGTAGTGGTAGAATTATTTTCTTATACTACTTTTTCACAAGTTAACTAATCATAGACATTAAGACAATAATGACTCCACTAAAGAATATAGAATGACCAACAGTGATAATGCCACTTGTTACTACAGATTATAGTATTACTAATCTGTTGTCAAGTGCAAGACAGGTTTACAAATTTCATTTGAAACTGTTTTGTCTGCAATAACAACCATAATGGAATCGAAACTAGAAAACTGAATTAGGTCCAATCAAAACTTTTCCACACAAATTGATCTGGTATATTAATTTTGAAATTTTAGAAATATAACTCAATCGAGTCTTGCCGGATGCGGATTTCCGACATTGTTCCATTCGCTTTTAGATAAAAAAAAAAAAAGAAGCTTAAACCAGTGCAATTTGAGGGGGAAACAAGGTCATTTTGACCGAGACTTGATTGAGTTAATGGAAAAAAACAACAACAAAAACCACCACCACCACCCAACAACATGACTTTGCACTCTTCAATGTTGTACCATGAAAGCTTTTAAGCCGTTATGATATAACAGTTTCCAGAAGGCTTCCTTCTGAATGTCAATCAAAATTAATTATAGATAATTTCTTCCACCAGTTATACTTGGATTAAGGTATAAATGTTGATCATCTAGCTTACAGGATGTATTGTGTTACTGTTTAGCATAGATTACATAATTTCCATATTGTGTTTAAACAAAACTTCTGTCCAAATGAAAAAGTAAAAAACATTGACTTGGAATTCTTCGTTTTATCTGGTTGTTTTTTAGTTCTTCCCACTCCCTTTTGAGTGCTGTAAAATAAAATGTTTTTAACAGAATTTATGTGCTGGTATGGGCATACACATTTATACACACAAATCATTAATGATGGCGCACAATTCAATATAATTGATTCTTATTTATTGTTGCAAGAGTAACACTACAACATGATTTGTTTTCAATTTCTTATTAACTATCCATATATTTTGCTTATTGTGGAACAGGAAAAGAGAACTTCAATACTTCAATATTATATATATATATATATATATATATATATATATATATAACAGATCCTGTGACTAGAGTAATACTATCAAAGTATCAGTGTAAAAAAAAAAAAAAAAAAATATATATATATACAATTGACCGCTGAAGAGTTCCATGTTCACATGACTAAAAGAGGTGCATCACATGATGCTCTCGAAGTTGATTGGCTCTCCAAAATTCTGAGCAACAAAGGTGATCAAGCGAGGCAGAACGTGTGGAACAGCAGCCTTTTTTTCAATATTTTGCTTTTTTGTGTGTATACTATACGGTGGCACTTCATTGAACAGAGTTTAGTTGTTGCAATGGAGGCTATCAACTCAATGGGGGGACAGCACATGTTTGCTGCTTTTGTCAATGTTGATCACCTTTGGTAATGCTTGAATTTCAAGACAAAGTTGAGGCGCATGCTCAAGATCCATGATGGCTGCTGAACTCTCCAGCAGTGTATTTACATCTCTGACAAAATAATAAAAATATAAATTACATTCATAATTCATAATTATTAATGCTCAGAAATTATTTCTGAAACTGATAACACCAGTAACTTATGTTGTTTTTAATATCAATTCACTGAATCTATACCTCTAGATCTACATGTAGTATGTACTACATTACTGCAGCCATGGAACTTTGAATCAAATATTTTTTTTTAATAAATCAATTAGGCACATTTTCACTGCCTAGATTAGCAGGTATAGAATACAGTGGAAACATTTACTTAAGCAATGCAGTCAGGCTGCCTGGGGTCTCTGGTGTCATTTATTTAGATAAACAGCTTTACACTGCATCTACCAGTACAAGATTAAAAATTATTGAAACACATAGTACAGACATGGGCAGAAGAGGGGGTGGGGGAATGGCGGGAAAGGGGATTTTCGCTTTTTACAAGGCAAAGGGAAATTTTCTTGGTCCTGCGCTACAAACCACAATTTCTTGTGCAAGGCTTCAAGAAAATTTACTTTGATAGAAAACTTACAACAGACTTAAAACTTGTATCAGCATTTTATCAATCCTGAAACTTACTCTGAGTTGGAGTCATGCCTGCCGTTTTTATAAAATGGCACCTGAAGTAATGAACATGCAAGGCAAGTAATTCTGCACTTCAGAATTCAATATCTGCAGACAGGGAATTGTTAAAAACAACAACATATGTTGCATTAAGCTAAAATGCCTCTTTTCCATTAACTTGCACTCATTCTTAGATTTTTTTTTTCTTAAAAAAGGTCAGTTAACCCATGGTAAGTTAGTAGTCCATGTTTTTTGTTGCTGTTTTTTCCTGTCTTCTTCAAAGCCCTCTCACTTCTCAATCTGATTCTCCTCTCTTTATCAATAAAAAGTTTTATCATTATTGTGAATATACAGCTCTCTTTTTTCAGTCAAACCCATCGTTTTGAGATCTTAATTGTTTATGCAACACTGTTCATTCATTTTATTTGACAGTTTCACCTAAAACCCTTGAAAGAGAGATGGCATACACTGTCATGTACAAAACTTTGTATCAACTAGAGACAGACCTTTAAAGACCTCGGAATTCTGGCCTGGGATGATGATCACCGTAGGTTATCTATTACTGCATGGCAATAACAATTTTCTTCCACTGTCACTGTGGTGTGGAGAATGGTCAGGTTAAAGTGAAGTTAAGGCTGTACAGATGAAAAGGCAGGGACAAAGAGAATTTCTAATCACTGATGTCAGTGCATTCTTGTTCTGTTGTCATACAGTTGGACATCCTTGCCCATACCACCACCATAGCAGGTGGTAATGACTGCATAATCTTAAGAGTGGAATGCAGATCAGAATGGAACACCATGCCTAATATTTTATTAAATACAAATTACAATGGTGATTCACTCAACACAAGGAAGAACCCAAACTACCAACTAAAGATGTAGTGTTACAAAAAGACATCCTGAAGAAACTTTATTGCTGTAACATCCAGCCTAACAAGATGTAATGGTATTTCTTACATATATATTGTGTTCAAAGATCAGGATTATTCAAATAGTGAACTTGTGAAGTGATTTTACAGCTGTGTCTAATTAATCTGGATTTACACTTGTACATGCTTGTATACATATATTTCCACAATACAAACAAGTGTGAAATGCAGCATTTCTGAATCCTTGACAACACAGTACCAGTTTATTGCCAAGATATCTAGCCAGTATCAGTGCCCATCATCATTTCCTCAACACTGTCAAATTCATAATCATCCAACATTTGTACTGTCAGTATCTAAACAACAGTGTATTATTATGTCACCATAGTGTTGGGATGTATGTGTACTGCTGACCAGTATACATGTGTTGTCATGCTAACACCAGCATACTAATGTCACCATACTGAGACCACTTTCTAAAATTTTCTGGCCCTGGCAGTTGACACCCCGTGTCTGTTAGCATCCTGATGCCAGAGTATCTCCATCAGTGGCTGTAACTACCCTCAAAACACTTGTACAGTGTCTTGTGTCCCCTCATCTTGCCAGCACTGCTCAGCATCAGTGTCTCCTCATCCTGACAGCACTATGCAACTACATCCCTTTTTGTTTCATCTCTTCCCCCTACCCCACCCCCACCTGCCTCCCCCAACCTCTCCCCCCTGACAGGTAGTGAAGAATTGGTGAAAATTTACATCACTGAATTTACTCAGTTTCTGCCACTGGACAATACCTCTCTCTCTCTTATACAACCTCACACACATTTTATATAGTGCACTAACTATACACTGTTGCTTGTTTGTCTTTCAGCTTCTCTCTGTGTGTGTGTGTGTGTGTGTGTGTGTGTGTGTGTGTGTGTGTGGTGTTGTATGTGTGTGTGCGCACACACACAGGCGCGCTGATATTCAGTATTGATTCATTAAAGCAGTGCTAAAATTTATATCCTCCCACAACAGAACAGATCTGTTCCACACTGAAGTGACGCGACTTTCCATACAAAAGTGACGTGGCATAAGTCTGTTTGTCAAACAATATTTCCTCCAATGAATGAGATCAATCTAGCTGTAGGCTTCACTGTTTGCTGCTCCTGTATTTCTAATTAGGGGCAGGGCTCCAGGCTGGTCTCTGCCGTTATGACAATGCATGTTCTGTTATTGATTCAGAGACTAAACACAAAAGAGCAAAGGTGACTGGCTTATGCCTTCAGAGTTCAGTACACTTGTTCACTCCTTTCACGGACACGTGGAACTATAACATCTAAAATATGATGAAACTGGTTACGATATGCCATGTTTTCTTGCTTTTGAAACTTGTAGAAATGGTAAAACAATTGATATCGTTTCTGTGTATGCTATATATGTAGTAATAGGTATGAAACTATAACATAAAAAGGCACAGATTGTTTACAATAGATACAATTACATTTTCTGGCTTATTCAATGACTACAAGAATGCCAAACAAGTAGTACACATATTTAACATTCACACACACACACACACACACACACACACCTCCTCCAATAGGCATTCTTCACATTTTCTCCCTTTTCATTAAAACAAAAACATTTGTGTGTCAAAACTTAAGCACAGCAATCCTAATTCTAGCCAGGAGTAATGGCAGTATGTGAGTGTGTGAGTGTGTGTGCGTGAGAGAGAGAGAGAGAGAGGCACACTAACTTTCCCACTTAATTATAGTTACATCGTACAACACTGAATTTTGTTTGTCTTGTTTTACAAAACGATGGGAAGATGAATAAGAATGGAAAAACTGACACTAAAGCAAGAACAGTAAAAGCTTACACTAGTTACAGGTTAAAGGGAAAAAAGTCTGACAAGTGAATTTATTACACACACACACACACATTGACACACACACAAAAGGATTATCTTTTCAGTCTACAACTGACAATTAATATACTTCCTGGTTTGTAAATAACACATACTATTTGACTCCACATAAAACTGGGCCAGGAAATCACTTTCTATACTGCGGTATCAAACATACACATGAACATGGAAAAATGTATTAACTTAAGAAAATCATATGATATATTGTCAACAATGCACCACATAATTAGTGACATCCCAGTCAAATACCAGAAACATTGAAGCTGCAGTGCAAACAGCTTTTCTCAAAGCCTGATACAGGTCAGGTTTCTGCTAATTCAGTAATTTACATACATGTATGTGGCATCCCATCTATTCCTCTGTTTTTCTAATGAGATCTAATAAAATATCATATTTTGTAAATGAACTGTTTTTCTAATATGACCTTATGATATATAGTATTTTGTGAAGTTTAGCACTGGGAACCAACATTATTTTAAATCAGTTATCTCAAAATAGTCAACCACTATTAAAAGAGAGTGGCCAGGAACATTTAGATAAATTTATCAGACAGCATGAAAATGTAGAATAGTTGATACACAAACTGACAAAAACAGCCAGAACTGATTGGCACAAGTAAAATTTCTGAAGTGAGGGTCCAATCTAAATACAAGGGAAGTTGGTGTGAGGGGGTGGGGGTGGGTAAAGACATTTTCTGCGTACCTGTACCAGTAAATCCAACACAGTATTTCTATTTCATTATCAACCCCCTGAGTGCTAAGGATGGATATAACCATCTCCTACTGGGGAGAAAGGGGGGTGGGGGGGGGGGAGGGAGACTGAAGAGATAAATTTCTCTTGAAAGGGTCAATTCAATTCTTACAATATATCCTCTATTCATCTCTACACACACACACACATCATGGCAAACTCATTTAATAAATATTCCTTTTTTGAGGAGGCATCTTTCTTTTATTAAAATTTCTGTTATTTCAAATTCAATGCTTGTAGATCAATAGATAGATAAATAAAAAAAATCTATCATACATTAATCGATCATACATTAATATCACTATATCAGTATGTGTATTTAAGTTTAATCAACTTTTTAACTAAAAGAATCTTTTTTATAGACAAAAAACACATTGAGAAGAAGCAGATGAGTTCTCTTGGGTATGGGGAGAGAAGGAACAAGGGGGTTATACATATATATATTATATATATTTTGCTGTTGTTGTTGTTGAGGCTATTGGTTCTGATAATCACTGGTCTTAGATGACTTATTTAATATTTTTCAATTAAAAAATTACAAAATAACTTTACGTATCTAGATCTATTAGAAAGTATTATTCTATTAGTAACATAAACTGATAACGTGAAACTTCTAATGACACAGGGCGAGCATGCTGATTTTCAGTCCACTGGATACAGTCAATTCACTCATTTAAAAAACAAAGAAAGGTCCAATGCAATTTTTTTTTAGGATGGACGATTTTTACAAGATCTTGTCTTGTGCAATTTGTTATTCATTTACTTTTCTTTCTTTTTTTCCTTCTAATATTCATCGTCCCATTTCATCACAGCTTTTCGCAGCATCAAAGCCGAACTGAAAACCATACTAACAAAACTAAAAAGCAAAGCAGGCAGAAGCACTCGTCTCCCCCTTCCTCTTCCTGCCTGACCCCTCCTCCCTCCACCCCCCTCCCTCTCTGTGATAATTTGTTCTTTATCCTGACCTCCCCCAAATACAGTAGACTGCATCTGGAAATGAGTGTGTGGGGGAGGGGTGTGGGGTGCATGGTAATGTGTGTGTGTGTGTGTGTGTGTGTTGGGGTTCATATATGTTTAAGTGCATTTGATTATGCTCTCATATCTGTGAAACTGCATGTTTATTGCATATCTGTTATGCACGTGTGTGTGTGTGTGTGTGTGTGTGTGTGTGTGTGTGTGTTTTACATTTATTTGCTTATTTATCATCATTGTTGCCTTTTTTGTTGTTGTTGTTGTTGTGTGCACTTCGAGTTGACTCATAAAGATTTTGTCTCTTATATATATATAGTAGTATGTTTTTTTTACTTGTTTAATTTTATTTTATTTCATTCATTCATTCATTCATTTATTCATTTTCTCCAGGCCTGACTAAGCATGTTGGGTTACACTGCTGGTCAGACATCTGCTTGGCAGATGTGGTGTAGCGTATATGGATTTGACTGAACACAGTGACGCCTCCTTGATCTACTGACACCGAGACTGACGGCAGCATCTTTTCAATGAACAAGAAGTATCCTGTAATTTTAGAGGAGCGAACAGAAAAAAACATCTTCAAATCAAAAAATGATGTGCTAGTCAGAATTTTTTTAAAAACAATTATTTAAGATCAAACTTCAAAAGTGAAAATTTTGTCAGCCCTCCCCAGCTGGTCAACATTAAATTCCTTCCCAAATGAAAAACCAACAACAAAGGAATAAGTAAAACTGTTAATTTTTTTCTTAAGTAATATTGTGGAGAAAATCACCAATATTTTTTTTTTTCTAATAGTGTAACATTTCTGATTAGAAAAGGATAGCATCAGCTCTGGTGATATTGACTGAAATGTTTAAATTGTCACAATGATACTACATTAAAAGTTAAATCAAGTGGATTATACAAGCAGCAAGTGATGTTTGGGTTTTAAACTGATATTCAAACTGAGCTTTCAGTTTCACCGACATTTTCAAGCTTCTATAGAAATCGCTTGCAGGGTAAACAAAACACTGAACAGACAGGTCATATTATTACCATACTTTGCTCTTTTGCTGGCAGAGCTCTTTGACTCCAAGAAATGCCAGGGAATTATGATTATGAAAATTATAAACATGATACTGATAATGAAAATCATAATGAAGGAATCAAATTTGTAATGTGTTTGCAACTGTGCATGTGCTTGCACTTCCACATCATACTAATCAAAATAAATCTTGTAAGAAATTTGGATGAAATATCCATCTGTTGTTGCCATTACTGACTTCTGTTCCGACACTTTTTTTTCCACGCAAAATCTCTGTGAAAGAGCAACAGGTGAATACAAAACTTCTTCCACTGACTTTAAGATATCATCCGTAGTCTAGACCATTTGATAACCCACCTGACACACGAGTTCGGGGTGAGAAAAGGTGGCACAGTACTAAACGAACACGAAAACTTTGACCACTCCATTTTGTAACAAGCAATAAAGAATCCGCTGCCATTAGAACGACACATACATGACAGCAGAATAGAGAGCGAATTGACGTAACGTCATTTGCATCAATCCGAGTTGCGACTTTAGTGCAAGAACCGACCGGAACACTTAATAGACAGTGGCACCTTGTGACTGGCAGTAGCACATGACGTCTACACGCCGAGAACAAAAATATTCTGGCGTGAGGCGGTGACAGTCGGCGCACACAGAACAAGTAAAAATCCACCCACCTTCCCACCACCACTCGACTCTTCAGTTCATGGTACTGTGGAGTTGACTCGGGTTGTGCGATAGCCGCTGTTGCCTTTTCCAGTTCCACTTCGGTGACATCACTGACACTCAACAGGCTGGAGAGATCAAACTCGATGCCTGAATCAACGTGCCCGTCAGACATCGGAAAATCGTAAGAATCCAGTTTTGGGCTGAGGGATACAGCTCTTGTTGAAATTGGCCACTTCTCCCCCTGGATCTGTTTTTGCGAAGTGGGATGTAAAGATGGCCTGTCTGCCACACCTCCGCACAGTCGACGAGAAGCGCTTTCCATTGGACGGTCTCGGAGACTGGTTTTCTTTCTTGTCGATGATTGGTTAAAATTTTGAGTCACCGTCCATAAATTGTTCATGACGTCAGCCGAGGGGAAACCCCATTGTGTATCTTGGGTGCATGTGCACCATCACACTTTCCCAAAAATGGGGTTTTCACTTTAAAAAATGACGTAGACCTTGCAGACGTGAGATCTCTCTCTCTCTCTCTCTCTCTCTCTCTCTCTCTCTCTCACACACACACACACACAGAGGTAGTGTGTCTCCATCTCCCTGGGTGATAAACCACAAAATACTTCCATGTGGGAAACTTCTCCAATACCGATACACCCTTTCACGAGCATGCAACTGACTGAACTGGTAATTTTTCTCCGGAACACCCTCTATACTAGATGTTTCAGTGCAGACAGTCTTCTCCGTCAGGCTTGGTATTGTGGTCATGAAAGACAGGGTTGACTGAAGTTAAAAACTCGGCCGCAAAGGAACTGACAATGCGTGAATCTGACCTGGTCAGTCGGGCTGATCAGGTCAAATGACGTGTCGAAATAACTTATTCGGAGCGACAAGCGGACTCAGTGAATGGAAGGGGTGAGCCAGTCACCCATGTTACTTCCCCACCGTCCCTCTTTCTCTCAATCTCTCTGTCTCTTTGTCATCAGTGTGTGGGCGGGCACAGAAATAAGCCCTTTTTTTTTTCTTTTTTCAATCGGAAAAGACTCGTCAGGAACTGACAAAGCACAAAGAGGTACGAGCAGAGCATGCCCAAACTACAACTTAAAATGAATTTCTTTTTCCTTATTTCTCAGTTCTCTAATGTAGCCTTGGTAGAGCCTAGTGAGACGGCAACTTATCGCATGACTGAAAGCAAGCTTTGTGGAAGATAACGTCCGGGAGCCGCGCCGTCACTCGGCAGTCCCTGTTGTACAGCCGAAGTCTCACTGAGTCAGTCGAGCTCAGTGGTGAATGTGTTTCAGCGCTTTCTCGATCGTTGCCGAATTCAGTGCACTGTACTGCGTAAATACAGCCATTTTTGGAGAATGGGATCAAGGCCATTTGCCAACATTTGCTGGTGGGTTGGTAATCACTGCGACGGTCATTCAGGGGGACTAGAGAGAGACAGAGACAGAGACAGAGAGTGTCGTGTGTGTGTGTGTGTGTGTGTGTGTGTGTGTGTGTGTGTGTGTGTGTGTGTGTGTTTCAGTTTCAGTAGCTCAAGGAGGGCGTCGCTGCGTTCGGACAAATCCATGTACGCTACACCACATCTGCCAAGCAGATGCCTGACCAACAGCGTAGCCCAACGCGCTTAGTCAGGCCTTGAGAAAAAAAAACTGAGAAAAGAAAAAAAAAAAAGGTGAATAAATAATAGATAAGCGTACATTGTGTGTGTAACGTGTGTGTGTGAAGATGACGTTGTGTCAGGTCATGCCACAATTATCGGGAAGGCAATTGTCACGTCCGATTCGAAACCAGACAGCTTTTGATTGTCACGTCGTTTTTACTGAGTCCCCCCCCCCTCCCCCCCTCTCATCTCTCTCTCTCTCCGTCTCACGCACACACACACATGCCCGCACACATGCGTCCGCAACACACACACACACACACACACACACACACACACACACACACACACACACACACACACACTGGCACAGCTGAAAGATTGAGCCATCAGCATTAAGTGGATGTTCCTGAATCAGTGAACAGCAGTACCAATCAAGGGTATTCAAAACATACTTTGAACTAAAAAAAAAAATCAACGAAGACCTTGTTAAGATCGATTTGGTGAAGAGAAAGTGGGAGGAAGAAGGCAGAGAGAGAGAGCGAGGATTTACTGACCAGGCCCTGAATATGTGGATTTAGTTCTGGTGCTCTTTTCCCCCTTATATATCTTTATATATATCTTGGAAAAAGTGAAACCCATTTCGACCTCAAAATAACACTCAATCTTTCATGTGAAGCCGAAACCTACTCTCATTGGCAAACATGCGACCCCAAGTCAGAAATGTCTCCAGTACATTTAGCCCAGTCATCCAACAGTGTCGGCGAACCTCACCATCTTACCGCCAACTTAACCTCACCGCCAACCTCGTCCCTACCCCCCACACAACCACCCACCCTTCGTCAGTCCACTCCATCGAGCTCATTCAGATCAGTGGTCCACTCCGTCCCCGCCCCCTCTTTCTCTCGGTTAGTGCAGGTGTACTCTAGGGACCGCTCAACCGCTGAGTACCGACCGGATTAAAAAAAAAAATGTTAACACAATCGTAGTTTTCCCAAGGTATCGTCAGCCCTGTTTGGTGTCGCGACCTTTGTTTACTGACAATTAGTTGGCTTTACTGTGAGACAAGGGACTGAGAGATGTAAACATTCCTAGGCAGTTATAATCAACAAGAGTCCAGCAGGGTCCCCCTTTATCAGTGTCTGGTCGCCGGGGCCACACTAGTAGCCTGTGTGTCGATGGTTCTGATCAGCACAACTTGCGGTGTTGTAAACATTGCTTCGCTGATAGGTTTATGACATGAACGTCGAAGGACCCACTACAAACTTTGGCTACTTTGACAAAATCAGTTGGGGACCTTTCCCGCCTCTGCCCCTCCTTCCCCTCTCCTCTCTTTCAAGCTTACACAACTGAGCTCAGTGACAGCGAGGATGGACTAACACACACACACACGCGCGCGCGCGCATTTTCATCACGCATACACTACAAGATGTAAGTCTTTCAGAATACACCTATTGATGTGGAAAGACGTAAAACTGAAGAAGACTACTCCAGCTACTACTGATAGTACGTACGACTGCACACACCACTTTAAACCAAACCGGCCACACTGAACGGATGAATTTTAAACTCTGGTTTCATCACGTTCTCTCTCTGTCTCTCTCATCCAGTCTCTCTCTCTCGCCCCCCCCCCTCCATCCCTCCTATCCACTGCATGTGTACACCTGCATAATGCTATATATCACACATCACACTGGAAATCACACATACGTGTTGTACAGCTCAGCCAACGTCAATCGCCATACAGTACTTCTGCATCAAATACAAATATAAGCTAACATATAAAATCCTGAACCCGTCACAACCACGGACTTATAAATAATACAATTTACAATGAATATTATCTATATCATTGTATACTATATCATATATAATCATATAGTATAAATAAAACTTATAAGTCCTAAGTCACAAACTGACGATAAAATGAGGTACAGAATCTCCCGGCACTGAAAACTGAACCTTTGTAATAAGTATACTGGGACATTCAGCGCACTACCTGGGCTGGGTGCATGAGCGATCTCATTTAGCAGCGCGGACTCAAACTGAACACTTATCTTTCTCTTTTTCTTCCTTCTTTTTTTTTTTTGTGTGAGTGAGAACAAAGCTAGTATTCCGCAACCATTACCAAAATATGCACATTAACTTTTCTTATTATACAATGTGTGTGCGCATGTATGTGTGTGTGTGTGTGTGTGTGTGTGTGTGTGTGTGTGTGTGTGTGTGTGTGTGCGCGCGCGCGCGCGCGCGCGCATTTGTGAAGAAACACGCAAGTCAACGTTTGGGGTGAAGGAAAATTCAGACATTCCCCCCCCCCCCCCCCAACCCCCCTCACACACACACACTTTTTTTTTTTTTCCACAAACTGCCGGCCGTACACTCAAATCATTGTCACGTCGAAATCGAAACCAAACATACTGACCGCGTGCTTTGAAAAGAAACGAAAAAGAAATAGCCTTCTTTTCTCCCTCCCGTCTCCGCCACTCTGTCCACCCGCGCCTCGTCTCTTTCCCAAAAAGAATTATCAGCGCATGGCTTTGTTATTATTAGCGTGTGGCTTTGTTAATTAACTCTCTCCATACGAACGGCGAAAGAGACGACGTTAACAGCGTTTCACCCCAATTACCATCATCAAAATATTGCAAGCGGAAGGCTCTTATACTGAATAGGTGAATGTTGACAAAGAATACCACAATTCTGACGACGGAAGCTAAAGGTTGGGTCATTCAGACACCCACTGGACATCCGAGGGGTCTGTATAGAGGAGAAGAGAGGACTGGCCGTACTGAGTGAGTTAAGTTCAATAACGTATGAACGGGTAAGAAAGCGAAGAAAGCAGGAGGAGGTCGAGGGGCGGGGGAGGGGGGGGATGGAAAAAAGTTCGAGAGAGACGGGTGTAAATTTCGGACTTTTTTAAACCCGTGGTGTGGATTTAACCGATTCTACAAAACGCCTTCTCGAAGATCTTTTCATATTATTAATACTTCGCCAGACTGAGAAATGAAAAGATTATCCAAGCAAAAAAAAAAGTAACGAAAAAGAAAAGAAAAAAAAAAAAAAAAAATGGGGAAAGAATCGAACTCATACTTCTTGTGTCATTGGTGATCGTGCTTGGCTAAAATGTCCGAGTATCCCCGGATCAGCAGAATTTAGCTGCGAACGTAGCGGAAAAGTAGATAACTGGATCCGCTTAAAAACTTCTATTTTCTATTTCATTTTATTTATTTTTTTATTTATTTTTTTAAACCAGACACTACAGATACATGAACAAAGATGAGGTATGCCTCCTCACTGCATCGCTGTATGTTTCCTAAACATCAGCATTCTAAAATGCACGTTCACTGTATAAGAAAAAAAAAGTTACATTACAACTTTAAGTTTTATATATTTACTTTAGCATAAATTACGTTTTTTTCCTCCCGCACGAGATAGCATGAACCAAATATTCAACAATGTAATCAGCATTTGGTATCTGTCTGTTTCGAAGTATCCTACATTTTTCGGACATTCTAAAACAAAATGAAATTAATTCCCAATAGTTCCCACATCACAGTCCTTACAAAATGTGTTCTTTCTGTCTTCACTTTCATCTTCTGCCTTTTTCGGTATTCAACTAATTGTTCTGACAATGACCTCCTTTGCCGAACTGTCACAGATCTACAAGATATACTGCTAACATGACTTTTGTCAAAAATGTACCAATTCTACATCTTCACTAATGAATAAAGGTCTATATAACATCACGCGCAGAGACGTCATTTAAAACTACCGAACTAACCTGAACATTTTTTCTTGACAAAAGTGATGTTTGACATTTGTATAAAACCGGAATGTATGTCTACTTAAGTGGAAGGCCAACTTAAATCATGTAGTAAAATTCAAGGTCTCGGTATGGTCTTCTGCGGCCATGGGGCAATGAGCTCAATGCGTCTTGGGTCCAGCATGGAAAGGGCGATGCTTCCCCATCCGCTGTTACACACACACACACACACACACACACACACACACACACACACACACACACACACACACACACACACACGAAAACCCAATAAACAAAAATAAGTACCTATTGGGGGGGCTGCAGTTTCCGTAGACAGTACGGTCACGGTTTTGTCTTTGACTCCGTTGTCTGTAGACTTTGCCGGCAGTTTCAATGTTTTTGTACATTGTTGAAGCGAGACTGGGAAAAACCGTGACTTTCAATCGTTGACCCTCGCGGTGAGCTGAAGAAATCGTCTCCCTCAAACGTTGACCCCCGTGATGAGCTGAAGAAGTCGTTACCCTCAAAAGTTTGTTGATCGTCGCGATGAGCTTACGAAACGTTACCCTCAAATGTTGATCCTCGTGATGAGCTGAAGAAGTTACCCTCAAATGTTGATCCTCGTGATGAGCTGAAGAAGTTACCCTCGAACGTTCATCCTCGTGATGAGCTCTTTTATAGGCTTCCGTGCCAGAATTACCCAGGATTCCCTGTGATTCGAGAAAATCCCAATCTTACTCGCGTCCAATCGCTGCGTCTCGATTTTGTCCAATCAACGAGCGAGTTTCTCTGCGTGTCCAACAATGCAGTTCATTGGTTCCTGTCGCTTGGTGGTTGTTCGCTGTTATCGAGAAACAAAGATGGCTGGACATTGATAACAACCACATGGGGTACTGTTCAAATGGTCCTGCGTTCTTTTACGATGGTGTCATCATCCTGTGCGACAGACACGACCGGCGCATGGAGTGTCTCTGGATTTGGTTTCGCTCGCCATAATTATTATGGGCGTTGTATAGTGCGGCCTCTGAAAATTTAAATCGAACATCTGGAAAGCATTGCCATCAGCAGCAATAAACTGCGGGTTCATCAGTGGGCTTATGTAGGTAACATGCTGCGCACGGCTACATAGTTGTTTAGAAGAGTCTTTTAGAAGTAACCTTTCACAATCTGTGTGTGTGTGTGTGTGTGTGTGTGTGTGTGTGTGTGTGTGTGTCACACACATACGCACACACACACGCTTGCTTGCTTGCTTGCTTGAAATCCACCATTCTTGTTGCTTATTTGTGTTACCTTCTGTTGGGTACCTACTCAATGTGGGATTGCATCTAATGCCTGGATTGACCAACCTGCTAAAAGTGGGTTGCCAATTTCAAATGGGTCAATTCACGTGAGTATCCCACCAGACGTAAGTGTTAACTTTTAGATGATCATGTCTGATTCTGAATCTAGAGATTTGACTAGTTTGGTCTATAAATTTCGTCTGAGCGCCCTTCGTGCAAAACAAACCAATGACAAAACATGCTTGTATTGGAAATACACACTTACTTATTTGTCCATTGTCCCAATAGTACTTTTTTCACAGAAAAAAAATTCATATTTCCAAGACATCCGTATCTGTTGAAAATACGCTTTATTATTACTCACTTCTCCGACAATTTCCTGGATATTTGATCGGAAGTCCAGTCTTGAGTTGAAATATTCCTTTGATTGATCAACTTCTTTTTTCATAGTTTGGTTACTCACGCTGTTAATAGCACGGCTTTCATATTCAAACTGAATATCTCTTTCAACAACTCCTTCACACACACACACACACACACTTACACACACACGTGCACGCACACACACGCGTGCACGCACACACACTCGCCCGCGCGCACACATAGTTCTTCACATATGCTCAGAGAGCATTTTTCTTTCCCATATTTTCCCCCTCATTTGATATCACTTATAGTAACAGACGTTACACTGCAGAATGAAAAAAGGAACACGTGTGTGCATACATACATACACATGTGCGCGAGCTCGCACACACACACACACACACACACGCGCGCGCGCGCGCGCGTGCTAAATCCCGACAGAGTGTGTACACATGCAATCAAAATCTCTCTCACCGTCAATACTGATAAAGAGTTTGTGCGCACGCAGTACTAATGTCTCTAATCCTAAATCCTGATACAGCGTGTGCATATGCAATCTACAGCACTTGTACACTGAAAGATTTACATGTGCGCGCTTGAAGAATGTATGTCAGTAGGTGCGCACCTGCTAGGCTGTTTTAGCGGGTGTACGCATGTGCGCGCGCGTGCGAGTTTTTCACAGAGAGAGAGAGAGAGAGAGAGAGAATCAGAATCAGAATTTATTCACTAAGGCCAAAGCCCCATTTGAAGGGGTTGTGAACTGCAATAAGTACACCATATTTTGCAACAAAAAGAAATCGCAAAATATAAATATGCAAATCTTACATCTTACATACATACATACTTACACACACACACACACACACACACACACATTATATATATATATATATATATATATATATATATATATATATATATATACGCACACATACATATAAGTATACACCTAAACTCGCGTACCTGTATACAGGAACCCATATACACTGAAATAATCACAACCATTGGTACACACATGCATGCACATGCACACATAAACATACATATGTGTATTCAAGATACAGCAATTTCTGTTATTTTAGATGCTTTGTATATGTAATTAGCAAGACTTCGAATTGTGTGTTTATTTCTAGCAGCCAAAAGATGATAAAGTCGAAAATCAGAAGGATTTCTATAATATTTAGGATGTATGAACTGGTGTCTCAAGTCCTCAAAAGCAAGACAACCAAATACGAAATAGACTTCGTGATCAGTTGCATTCATGCACATTGGACATTTGATTGTATAAGAAATATACTGTTATACTATACTATACTGAGAGAGAGAGAGAGAGAGAGAGAGAGAGGGGATGTGTGTGTGTGTGTGGGTTGGGGGGTTGGGGGGGGGGGGGGTTGGATTCGAAGCAGACGACTGAAATGCCACCATCCAGTTCTAAAAACCGCCAAGTTCACGGCCAGGGACGTCCATCTTGACCTGATGCTTCAAGCATCGAGTTTGGCCAGGACACAACAGGACCGGACTGATAAACACATCGTTGGGTGAGACCAAACCTCGCCTGTGTTGCAGTCAGTTATTATCAGAGTGACCTGATAAATCAAATTGGCAGGTACACAGCGACCACTTTAATTTATCATGCAAGCAAACACAATAAACCGATGTCAAAGCAAGTGCCGCTGACAAAACAAGACTCAGACTCAGCAACACCAAACAAGAGACAACGGACAGTTGTCGGGAAGACGACGTGCTCTGATTAATAATCAGTTCAGGCCGGGAGGGAGGCGGGACGGGGGCTGCTTAGGCTGTCCAATGTTTGTATTGTATTGACCTCTGACAGGACTGTCATGATTAGCTCCGTGGAGTGTCAAAGTCCAACTGACACATACCCAGATTCAGCAAAACTTTCTGCAGCCGCTTGCGCACGCGCGCGCGCGCGCGCACACACACGCACACACACACACACACACGCATGTGCGCGATTCCTTTACATATTGTTACATTCTGCATAATTTGTATTTTTTGTATTTGTATTACTGTTTTTGTCACAACATATTTCTCTGCGTGAATCTGCTCTCCCCAGGGAGCGCGCGTCGCTACACTGACAGCGCCACCCTTGTGTGTGTGTGTGTGTGTGTGTGTGTGTGTGTGTGTGTGTGTGTGTGTGTGTGTTCTTTCTGCCTGCATAATGGTTTAACATCAACACACCTCATTATACACGACATTAATAATTTTGGAATATCCAACTCCGCCTCTGCCGGCCCCAAGCCCGGATGCAACACGAGGAGGGTTGGACGAGGGAATAGCGACCATTCTGTGTCGAAAAAGATGACTGCTACCAAAAAAAAACCAACAACAAACAAACAAACAAAAAATAAAAGAATAAAAAAAAACAACCCAGCACTGAGGACATCAACAAACATTTCGGGACTGGGGTGGGATGGATCTCCAGCTGGAGGTTGTGTGACGCCTGGGTGGTGAAAGCCAGACTTTCAGTGGAAGCTGCCAAAGCCGACGAACACACGAACCTATAAATAGAACCTATAATCATACGTCCGTGCGACGACCATCATCTGGAAGCCTCCACCTGGAACCCAAGGGTAAAGGAAAAGACGTCCAAACAGCATGTGGCGCCGCGAGCTGGACGCAGATCGGATATGAACAGGACAGGAGACAGCTGGGGCGACTGGAACAGGGCCGGGGTGGCTGGGGAGGGCTTGCTGATGGCCTGTGTTCCAGACGGGGCAACAGGGGCAGGTAGGTAGATTCGGGATATATATTTCCATATGTATACAGAAATATTGTCATTATATTTGCGAACGTGCGTAGCTATCCGCTACAAAACGATGTACACCGTTGCACTGAAGAACGAGCAAACAGGGACTGTGAGGCCCATAGTCTCAGCTCTATTACGACCGATACTTTTATTCTTTTGCTACACTCTTAACTTGGATCAAGAGATGCAAGACTCCGTTGCATACCAAACGATAATGCTGAGTTTGTTTCAGTTTCAGTGAGGTGTCAGAGCGTGCGGACAGATCCATATACGCCACACCACATCTCTTGTTAAGATAAAGAAAGGGGAGGGTGGAGGTATGGTGTGGGGGGGGGGGAGGGGGGGGGGGGGGGGGGGGGCGGAGAAAGGGAGCAGATGCCTGACCTTCGCATAAACCAAACGCCTTCATCAGGCCTTGGGGCATTATACTGAACACACACACACACACACACACACACACACACACGGACTCACACAAACACACACGCTCGCGCGCTATCCTCAATCGTATATTATGTGCATCTGTCCATACGTACCAGAAAGCTAGCTACCACACACATTTATATGACCCAACAAGCATGTGAGAAACGCGTACACAGAACACAAACCTGCCCATTGCTTGCTACCAACGTGTTCCGTTTGATTTTAATCACCGAATAAAATTACCCTGAAGAAAAGACAATTTCCATACCAACTGTTGTGACACCGGTATCTCATACTGTTGAAGTGAAGGTCTTTTTTTGGTCTTCACCTGGACAGAATACGGGAATACACACAGACACACACACAGAAGCACACACACACACACACACGCACACACACACACACACACACACACACCCCTCAATCCCACAGTCTAAAATCGTGACGCCTCCTTGAAATACTCAACATCCCGACGATGCCCCACTCCTCCACCTCCACCTCCCCCCCCCCTCTCTCTCTCTCTTTCCCAGCCATCTCCCCACAGAACCTCACTGGTGTCCTTCAGTCCCCCTGACCCTGTAAATGGTGACATTTATGACCCGGCAGCCATCTGTCCTGTTGGGTCCAAGTGTCTGGGACAGCTGGTGTCGGAGTACAAGGGTGGGTGGGAAAGAACACACACAGAAAACACTACACACACACTGGCACACACACACACACACACACACACACACACACACACACACACACACACACACTGACACACACATACAAGCTTTCCGATCAAACGTGCCTTGACTATGTCCAGGTCATTATACATAATTATTCTCCCCCTCCCCCCTTGCCGCCCGTGTCCTGACAACGATGGCGAGTGTGGGAGTGGGAAAGAAAACGTATTATGATGCAGACTCCCTCCCACTTCACACACACACACACACACACACACACACACACACAAGCACACACACACACACACAAACACACAGAAGCACACACTGACACACACGCCACCCTGGGATGGTTGAAACTACACATTTTTAACAGGAAGTGAAGTACGACTTTTCCGTGTCAACAGGACCTAACGCCGTGTACTTAAACACCTAACAAAGTGAAAGGACAACGAGGATGGGGGGACATAAGAAAGAAGAGAGAAACTTGAGTATGAAGGCACGTCAGGAAACTTTTAGGTACAAGAGGAAACTTTTATTTAACGGACAGAAAATAGGGGGGAGGCGAAGAGGGGAGCAAAAGCCGGAGAGAGACAGAGACAGACAGGGTGAGGCAATTTTAATGTACAGACGCAAACACACGTGCGCGCGCAAGCACGCACCAATGAAATAATCAAGTTTATGTTCTGAGGGTAATGGAGCGAGCACAACACAGTGAGCACAAAATGTCCCTCCCAACAAAAGTGGTTGTTTTTTAAGTTCTACAACAACAACAGAAAACCATACACACAAATAGCACACAAACATGTAAACCATGGGAAAATGAATAAACATTTACTGCACGCTGCAAAACTGATGGAGAATTTGAGAGAGAGAGAGAGAGAGAGAGAGAAGGCGGTGGGGGTGGTGGTGATCAATAAAACACACTGAGTGAACAGAAGGCGGAAGGGGTCATCACATACCTGGACATTTTACTCCAGTGAGCCGGCCTCCTCTTGTTGTTATCATAAACCACGAAACAGGACTCCTCTCTCCAATAAGGCAGCCTCCTGTTGTTGCCATCATTAGCCACATAATTGCACTTCTCTCTCGGCATCTTTTCCTACCACTCATAAAATACAAACTATAAAAACTACGGACTAAAAACCAGTGTCTGGTGATCAACGATACCTTCGAACAAGTTCTGGGGGGGAGGTAAAGAAGAGGAGAAGAAAAAGAAAGGCTGGTTTGTATTCACTGAGAGGTTGTGTTTTTTTCTGAACTGTCAAAAAGACTGACGTGTGTGAGAAGAAACTCACAAAATCAGCAACAACACACTGGCTTGAACACGGCAAGAGACGCGAGAAGAGGTTGGAGGAGAGTGAGTGGGAGGCGGGATAGTTTGTGGGGGTGGTGGCTTGAGGGGGGTGGAAACGGTTTGGGGAAATGTATACATGGATAGATGGATGCAGTATGTATGTATGTTTGTATGTATGTACGGATGGATTTATGCATTATGTATGCATAGCTGGATATGTGGATGCTTCTGTGTATGTGTGCATGTACTGATTCATAGATGTTTGTATGGATGGATGGATGGATGGATGCATCATGTATGTAAGTATGGCTTCTCTCATGACCTTTCTTCTGAAGAGTGGAATAACCTGAAACCACGGAGTCGTGCATCAACTAATATGAAGTGCTGACAGATGAAGAATAAAAAGCTGAACCGGACCCATTTAACTGCTGATCTGGATTTGTTTGTTATGTGCTTTTGTCACGTGTTCACCTTTTTTTTTTTTTTTTTGCATTAAAGTAATTTTGAATGTGTGTGTGTGTGTGTGTGTGTGTGTGTGTGTGTGTGTGTGTGTGTGTGTGTGATTCTATGGATGGCCGGATGTATGTATGCACATTTTTGTTTAATTTTGTCTGTTTATATTCTCGTTGTTTTCTGCACTGATGATGGATGAGACTAACGATGATGACGTTGCTGCTATGGAGGTCCATTTTTAGGTTTGGCGCTTGCATGCATCTTTACACACACACACACACACACACACACACACACACATATATATATATATATATATATATATATATATATATATATGCACACACATTCACCCCTTGCCCTCATTCACATTCAAATTGGCTGCTGTAACTTCCATGACACTAATCTCTTTCACAACAATTCCCAGGACATTACCCTCAAATCTCAACGAACACACCCTCGCTGTGACCGTACAACTGACACCTTACAAAACGCTCCAGGATTTCCGGTGGCCGTTAAAAAAAAAATCCTTTAGGACGAAGAAATGATCCCACAAAAACGTGCGGACGTTATATCAGATGTGGCAGTGCCTAATTTCTTCTAGACAGGTAAAGAAATATGGGAGCACGGCTTCGTTTGCGATACACGGACAAACGGACGGACGGACGGACTGACAGCATCCATTCGCCAAACAGACACATGCAGCAGTGCATGCTGGCCACTCGTGCACTGAGCATGCGTGCTGCTAACACTTCCTTCCGGCGCTACCGACTGACAGCATTCACAGTGTGTTAACATGCCCCCCCCCCACCCCACCCCTCCCCCAACACCCCTAAGATTTATATCGGGTATGTGCAGGACACATTTGATGAGCTACAGATATCTTAAAATAGCACACAAAAATAATGAGAATTTCAACGAAATGTGCAGTTCACAGCTTCGAATTCAACTTTCAGCCATCTTACACAGCAGTTCCCAACACCCATTAACTCACTCAGTACGGCCAGTCCTCTCTTCTCCTCTACACAGACCCCTCGGATGTCCAGTGGGTGTCTCAATGACCCAACCTTTAGCTTCCGTCGTAAGAATTGTGGTATTCTTTGTCAACATTCACCTCTTCAGTATAAGAACCTTCCTCTTGCAATATTTTGATGATGGTAATTGGGGTGAAACGCTGTTAACGTCGTCTCTTTCGCCGTTCGTATGGAGAGAGTTAAGGGCCCATGTCATGTCGAAGGGAACAAGGAAATGAATAAATGAATACACAGTCAACTAACTAACTACTCACTCACTCACTAAAGCTAACTAAATAAATGCAGTACTGACTGAAATATAACAACAGCGCATACTGAACCCTCAAGCGAAAAACGGAAAGTTCGGGGAAGAGTGACACTTTAAAGTACAGCGCTAACACATTTTTAACGTACCTTCAGTCCGCGGTTTGTGCAGTCGTTGAGGACGTGGGCGGGGTAATGATAATAAGTAACCTGTCACTGAATCACACAGATAGGTGACGTAACAGGTCGTCAGTGCTTGGTGATGCAGTTCATGGGACAGGCGCCTCTAACGGGGCTTAGGCCATGGAAATATGCATAGATGTAAATATATATCTCAGTGGCTCAAACGGTCAGAGATAAACAATGATAACATCTCTCGATTCACCGACTTTTTCTTTCCCGACGGTAAGATTGTTATCACTTGCTAAGCTGAGCGGGGCGGCAGAGAGAGAGAGAGAGAGAGAGAGAGAGAGACAGAGAGAGAGACAGAGAGACAGAGACAGAGAGAGAGAATGAATGAATGAATGAATGAATGAATGAATAGTTTATTCATTACAGGCCAAGGCCCCTAAACGAAGGGGAATGGAACAACAAAATTATACTGTCACACAAGTATAAAATTATTGGTATACAGTCATGAGGTTATGAGCACACACACACACACACACACACACACACACACACACACACAGAGAGAGAGAGAGAGAGAGAGAGAGAGAGTCTATCAATTTACGTATAATGATATCGAGTTACGAGGAAAAAAAATAAATGCGACCTATGAGATTGATATTTGAAATAATAATAATAACAAAAACAACAACAAGATACATAAATATACATCAAATATTCTTCGATTGAAAACAACAACAAATAAAGA
>NC_134900.1:12480044-12495044 GCF_041734735.1 Babylonia areolata | reverse complement strand
CGCTTTGAACATTCACCTGCGTTCTGTCGCCTAGTCATATTGAAACTCAGTTTTCTCATTGCGGCAGTCTCTCTCTCTCTCTCTCTCTCTCTCTCTCTCACGCGCGCGCACACACACACACCCACAGTTACACACAGTTACACACACACACACACACACACACACATACACACACACACAGAGTTACACACAGAGTTACACACACACACACACACACACACAGAGTTACACACACACACACACACACACACACACACACAGAATTACACACACACACACACACAAACACACATACACACACAAACAAACAAACACACACACACAGAGTTACACACACACACACACACACACACACACACACACACACACACACACAGGTGGGGGTGTCGGTGGAGAGATAAAATCGGGTTCGTCCGCAACATTTGCTTCAGGGTGTGAGCAATCATTTCCGCACCCAAACACCTTCAAAATATTACAAGGTGTTTTTTTTAAGATATTAAATGTATACGTAAAAAGGATATTAAAGGATATCTTTTTAAGAAATTGATAGGGTTCACACACACACACACACACACACAACCTTGCATCAGACTTTAAAAAAAAAAAATATATATATATATATGTGTGTGTGTGTGTGTGTGTGTGTGTGTGTGTGCCAGTGTGTGTGTGTGTGCCAGTGTGTGTGTGTGTGTGTGTGTGTGTGTGTGCCAGTGTGTGTGTGTGCCAGTGTGTGTGTGTGTGTGTGTGTGTGTGTGTGTGTGTGTGTGAAAAAGATATCAAAGACATCTTTTAAGATGTCAAAAAAGTTAAAACACAGACAGAGACAGACACAGACACACACACACACACAGACCCTTGCATCATCACAACCAGCACCGCTTCATAACAAACACCCCCGATAACGGAGTATGGCTGCCTACATGGCGGGGTAAAAACGGTCATACACGTAAAAGCCCACTCGTGCACATACCAGTGAACGTGGGAGCTGGAGCCCACAAGCAAAGAAGAAGAAGAAGATAAGAAACAAACAAAAGGAAAGATTTTACCAACTCAACCAAGACAGAGGTTGGCGTGCCGTTCGTTCTCTGTCTCTGGACCTTGCAATTGGAATGAACTTCCTCTTTTGCTTCGTCAAGTCTGGTCTTAAATCCCACCTCTTCCCAAAATAGACCCCTTTCCCTGCCTCTTCCTTGTTCTCAGTTTCTCCAGTTTTAGAGTTATGCATGCGTGTGAAAGCGCTCTGATTTGTCTCTGCACAAGATTCAGTGCTATATAAATACCATTGTTATTATTATTATTATTATTATTATTACACGACCACAAGAACAACGATGCAGAGTTAGAGAAGCCGAGAGGATGAAATGTCGTGCAGTGACAATTCGAGGTTTTGTCCAAAAACACCCCATGGAGGCAGGCGCAGTGGCGAAAACAACAACAACAACAACAACAACAACACACACACACACACACACACACACACACACAGATGAAAAAAAAAGGAAGAAAGGCAAACAATATATGTGGAAAATGTACGTGGCAAGGTTACACAGTCCATTTAAGTGAATGAAAGAATGCTGAATTTATGTTGTTATCTGAACAGAGTAGCATCTATTCTAAAATAACTCAAACTGCATTTACATCAACAACGCCATGTGTATCGAAATCTAGCCGAGTTGTGACGCAATATTTCTTTCACGTGTGTGTGTGTGTGTGTGTGTGTGTGTGGTTCAGCAGTTGTCTTTGTCATAAACAAACGAGAGACCTTGAAGCGTTTGGGTTTCTGTTGTAATATGGCTTAAACAACTGTCTTTTCTATACGACGGTGACGGTGACAGTGACGGAGATAGAAGCAAATGACTCACCAACAGGACGGCTGCATGAGAAACGAGAGAATCACGGCAACGACGACAGCTGTTGTTGTTGTTGTCTGTCACTGTGAGTTCACTAACCAAGTGATTTGAAATATAAATGAGAAAAAAAGAACTCTCCCCCCCCCCCCCCACCCCCAACACACACACACACACAGGTCACTGACCACAAAGAGAAAGACGCCGCACAGACACACACACACACGCACAACACACACACACACACACACACACAATGGTAGAGCTGTCAGTTTTGTCACTGCGCGCGACTGATTCATTAGTGACTGGCAGTTCGGTGCAGGAAGCCAAGGGGGACGGGGGACACAGGGTCAGGTGTGAGTCGTTTGAAGCTCCGACAGCACAGCAGGTACAAGGTGCACTGCAGGTGTGTCAAGGATCACAGTCACCTCTTGACTAGACGGAAATTACCTGCATTGTGTTGTATTGTATTGTATTGTGCTGTATTGTACTGTATTGTAATACTAGACGAAAATCAGCTGCATTGTATCGTATCGTATCGTATAACTCTTTTTGTCAGATCAGATTTCTCTGTCTGATATTCGGGCTGCTCTCCCCATGGAGAGCGCGTTGCTACACTGACAGCGCCACCCCCCACCCCCCCTTTTTTTTTCCTGCCTGCAATTCTATTTGTTTTGCTATCGATTTTTCTACGGAATTTTGCCAGGGACAACCCTTTTGTTGCCGTGGGTTCTTTTACATGCACTGAATGCATGCTGCACACGGGACCTCGGCTTATCGTTTCATCCGAATGACTAGCGTCCAGCAGACCACCACTCAAGGTCTAGTGGAGGGGGAGAAAATACTGGCGACTACTGGTGAGATTCGAACCAGTGACGCCCTGATTCTGTACTGGGAGAAAGTGGAGGGCCATGGGGGAGTTGGGAGGTGGAGGGGTCTGAAGTTATATATATAGAGTGAGGGGGGGGGGGGGGGGGGGGGGGTGGAGAGAGAGAGGGAGAGACAGACAGACAGACAGATACAGAGAGAGAGAGAGAGAACTCAGAAAGTTTAATGTGCATCGGCCTTGGGCCACAATACAATGGGGAAGGGTGGATCGGTGGGGTTGCATATGACATTGTGTTATCCATAGCAACAACAACAACAACAAAAACAAGCACAAACTGAATGAATATATACTTATACAGTGTACCCATCATACAGAAATTTGTTTTTATACAGTACTTCACCATGCTTGATCACTGACTGCAGATTTACTTTTTCCTTGTATTGATAGCATGGAAAATATATCTTGAAACATTATGTCTATGATTGAAATTTGTTGCTCCAGGTAACACATGCAAGGGGAGTCTAGCCTTTTCTTTTAATATTCTCTTACTTAAACCTTCATACACGATGCAGCTGAATAAAAAGTGCTGCTCGTTCTCAACTTCATCCCTACAAAATGGGCATGCTCTGTCCTGATCTGAATGACTGTATCGAGAGAGAGAGAGAGAGAGAGAGAGAGAGAGAGAGAGAACGAGCGATTTATTGTGGCCAGGCCCACGTTCGCCCAATCACACTGGGGCAGGTTGGGGACGGTGCTGTACAGGTCAGAAACATAACGAAATAATTATGACAACTAATGCACAGTACACGTGATCATGCGATTAATTATAATCATGTCATACAAAGTATGGGGGCTGGGGGGGGGGGGGGGGGGGGGGGGGGGGGGGAGAAAGAGACAG
Organism: Babylonia areolata; assembly: GCF_041734735.1. Lineage (NCBI taxonomy): Eukaryota > Metazoa > Mollusca > Gastropoda > Neogastropoda > Buccinidae > Babylonia > Babylonia areolata. The sequence continues at coordinate 12,491,470 of NC_134900.1, read as the reverse complement.
ACGGACTGACAGGCAATAAAAAATAATGTATCCTTCTGATATAATCAAATCAGCAAGCATGATATTTCATTGATATAACCCCCCTTCCTCCTCCCTCCCTCTCTCTTATTCTTGAGATGTAGAGAAGAATCTTCGTTCTCTTTAAGAACCTAATCTTTCCCCTTCCGCACCTTTCTTTTTTTCACTTGATTCAACAAAGATACATCACGCACAAGTTAACTGGGGGCAAATAGTTTGAATAACGGCGTGAACCCACGTGGTGTAGCTTTAATGAACTGAATTAAAAATCAGCTGTTTATGGCTGCTTTTTCAAACCCGGTGTAACAAGCCAGACTCTACCCTGTCCAGAATATACCCCCGTATAAACTGGTCACGGCCACAATATACCCCGGGCAAAACTAGGCTGGCTACTTTATACCCGGGGTAGAGTTTGGCCTATGCCAGTTCATATCCTCTGGGGCAATTATGCAACTAAAATATATATCTGGAAAGTCGGTTTTCAATTCAAAACAAGATTTGTTCAAAGGAAGCAGAAAACCTTTGTTAGCCATAAGTAAGTTTATTACATTTGCAAAAGTTATTCAATTTAAATATTAGATGCAGTTTGGAACATACTTGTGCTTTCTTAATGTTTAGTTATGGTACTGAGTATTTGAATATCTTATTTTGGGCGAGGAATTATCATTTAATAGTGGTCTTTCATGCTCCAATAAGAGTGAAAGGATGAATAAAACTTAAATAATTTTATAAGTTGTGTAAAATGCATAGAAAGAAAAAGAAAGAAGGAAGATAGATTCGAGACGAACAAGAAAGAACAAGATGGTATGGAGGACAGAGGTCTCCAATGAAAAGCAGAAGAGCAAGAAAAGAAACAGAGAAAAAAGTACATCAATATTACACGAGCGCGTGCAAACACACACACACACACACACACAAACGGAAATTATGGTTTAACAATTCTAATTTACAGACAATTTTGGACATAATTAAAATACCCCCTGGTGTAAGCAGTAACCGAATGTTCAAAAGACAAAGTGCGTGTATACTCAGTTTTAAAAAAAAGAAAAAAAAGAGCAGAATTATCTCAAAAGGTACAGGAAAAAATGTACGAAAATCACATTCGATTTTTAGACCAATAATCCTTAACGAATCCTGATTTCAAAGAAAACAAAAACGGTAAGCGTATGCGGAACACGAATTTGCAACAAACGCACGCGTGTGTCTGTGTGTGTCTGTGAAAGACAGAGAGTGTGTGTGTATCATACATTATTGCTTCTTATTTGAGATTCATTGCACTCTGAAACTGTTGGACAGTTTATGTTGATTCTCTCTTTTTTTTTTCTCTCTCTCTTTTTTGTTGTTGTTGCTTTTGTACATGTTTGCTAGCAGTTTTTTGTTTATACACCGTATCATTGACAAAAATGTTGAAACAGAATGGTTGGGTGAGCGAAGTGTGCACAAGGGGTATATTCCGGCCAGTATGGGTATTGCATGGCCCAGGCTGGTTCAACCCCGGGGGCATAAAATAGCCAGGGGTAGGGTCCGGCCTGTTACACCGGTCCACAATTTGACAGTTTAACAATAACATGGGGAGGAGGGGGCGAGGGGGTTTGCCAGATCATTTAGAAAGCTTGCATAAAGAAAACCACGTGGATATTACAAAAAACAAATCTGGATCTGTACGAAAAAGGTGATTTTCTTCATACTGTTTGGGGTCATACAGGAGGAGAGAGAGGAAGAGGAGGAGGAGGAGGAGGAGAGAGAGAGAGAGGACGAAAAGGAGAAGCAGCACAAGAAGAAGAAATCTGTACACAGCTGTGAATCGACCATTCGAAACTAATGTGGCTGCAAAATTCAGAAAGTTGACTGCTGAACTCACATTCAACAGGTAGTGAGTTCAATTCCCAAATCTAACAATGACATTTTAACTGAAAAGAGAGCGAAGGCAATTGAGATGGACACTGAGAATTATATATATGTTACAAAACCTATTACACTCACATTTTGGTGAGTCTACGGTAGTGTGTTGGATTGTTGTTTTTGTATCAGCATATTCGAGAAGGGTCAAGCGTATGCAATGAATAGAAATTAATGACAATGAACGCAGGAGTTTCTACGATGACGTTGGACATGAATCAACTTACCGGAGACGTAATATCTGAATCGAGGCACAAAACGACGCTTCACGCTGTTATCTGCTTCCAATCATGACTATTTCTACCCACACCGAATCGCCAACAAAAGTAAAAACCGATTGCTGTCATGCAAATGAAGCGATCAACGGATCAATCTTCTTCTTATTAAAACAAATCGATCCACTGATAGCACCTGGACACACTGTTTTCCACCATACAAAAACAGATCCTATCCCGGGGGCTCCTTCAACTATATTGTCCCCACCATCCACCCACTTATATAAACCTCCAAGTCTGAAGCTCTTTGCTGTGTTGTTTTTCACCAGTGAAAAATACAGCCTTACCGAACAATGCACACATGTTGGAAATAATTGTGCGTCAGCGTAAACTAAATTATTACGTGTTTGCAAGCAATATCAGTTACCGGTGTAACAGGCCAGATCTTACCCTGGCCAGATCTTACCCTGGCCAGATCTTACCCCCGTAAGAACGGGCCTAGGCCAGATCTTACCCCCGTAAGAATTGGCCTGGGCTACATCTTACCCGGGGTAATGTTTGGCCTAGGCCAGTTTATATCCCCTGGGACATTTCTTACCCCCTCTCTTTTTCTCTGAAATACATTGATATTTGAAGAGTGCCAAGATTAACAACATCAGAATGAATGGTATGTGAACTGCGAGGAATATATTTCACACAATAGGTATTACCAATGGGCTTTTATTAAAAACTGGAAAGTTATCAATGAACTTGTTGCTTGGATAAAACTGTTGCCTTATTTGCAATTGAAATTTTCGATATGGAACACCTGTCTTAACTGATATTATCTTTGAACATGAAGTTCGATCTTAGAGACGTTCAGTCGTTCTGATGTGCAGTGACTGCTTTTGATGAATTATGCTTAGTAATCTTGAGTTGGAAATAGAAAGAGGGAGACGTAGTGGCACACCACGAGAGTTTGCAAGGTTTGTAATATGGCTGTGATTGGGGATGAGTTCTATCTTATAATGGAATGCACAAAGTATAATGACTTCCGAGACAAGCGTGTGCATGAAAAAATATTTGTCTCCGAAGTCGATTTTCATTTTTGTTGTTTGTTTGTTTTTTGTTAATAGGAAGCAGATGGAATTTGTTAGCTATAAGTTGTCCGCGGTTAATGGTGGTCAATGGCGGTCAGTAGTGGTCCATATATAGTGGTCAGTGGTGGTCAATAGTGCTCTGTGATTGTGGTCAGCGGTGGTCAGCAGTAGTCGGCGGTCAGCAGTGGACAGTAATAGGCAACGGTGGTTATTAGTGGACAGTGATGTCAGTGGTTAGCAGAAGTCAGTGGTCAGTGGTGGTCAGCAGTGGTCAGTGCTGGGCAGCGATGGTCAGTTGTCAGAAGTGGTCAGTGGTCAGAACTGGTTAGTGGTCAGAAGTGGTCAGCAGTGGTAAGAGGTCAATATTCATAAGTGGTCAGTATATAGTGGTCAGTGGTTGGTTCTGGTCGGTCAGTGGTTAGCAGTTGTAAATGATCAGTAGTGCTAGTAGTCAGTGGTGGCCAATGGTGGTCAGCTGTCAGTAGTGGTCAGTGTTGCTCAGCAGTGGTCAGGGGAGACTCCGTGAGAACGTCTGGGAGCGGAGACAACTCAGCTCTACCACTAAGCTGAAGGTCTACTGTGCAGTGGTCCTTACCACCCTCCTTTACGCCAGCGAGACCTGGACTGTCTAAAGCAGACACGCCAAACAGCTCAACCTGAGCTGTCTCTGCAGACTCCTCCACATCAGGTGGCAGGACAAAGTCCCCGACACGGAAGTCCTGGAACGAGATGGCCTCTGCAGCGTCTAAACCCTTCTGCAGAATGTCCAAGCCAAGTGGGCTGGACATGTGGTGAGAATGTCAGACAGCCGACTGTCTAATCAGCTGCTGTGTCAGGGCAAGCGCTCAGTTGGAGGACAGAAGAAACGCTACCAAGACTGCCTCAAAGCGTCCCTCAAAGTCCTGGGCGTCGACATCAACACTTGGGAGACACTTGCTCTGGACCGTCCAGCTTGGCACAGCATAATCACCACAAAAGCCCGTGCAGCTGAAGCCAGGCGCATCACCGAGGTGCAACAGAAGCGTGCTGTGCGCAAGGCCCGAGCAGCATCCACTGCCACAACAGCACCCACTCACTTGTGTCCCACATGTGGGCGAGACTTCAGGGCCCGGATTGGCCTCACCAGTCACCTCTGGACCCACAGCTCTACACACACACACACACACACACACACACACACACACACACACATCTTCCATCTGACTCTTGAAGCCATGGTCATCTTCGAATCCGAAGGACGAACATCACATCACGTTTTGGACTAACATCATCACATCACTTTTTTGCATTAATTGCAAAGTGGCTTGAGCGTTGGAAGGAGTTATATACATTTCCTTTATCATTATTATTATTATTGTTGCTGTTGTTGTTAGTATTTGTATTGTTATTATAATCATAATCATCACCATCATCATTATCATCATGTGTTTTATGTGTAAATGTGATACAGACTGGTTGGGTGAGCGAAGTGTACACAGGGGGTATATTCCAGCCAAGGGGGGGATAAGAAATGGCCTAGGCTGGTTCTTACCCGGGGTAAATGAGAACCAGCCAGGGATAAGATCTGGCCTGTTACACCGGTAAAACGGTTAGACAATCCGTGAAATATCGCCACTTCACCGTGCGTGGATTACGAACACCGTGGACGTTTCCCGATGTTAGTTATTCATCAATCGATAAAATTCAGAACGGAACACGTTTCTTTAAAACCGGTGTAAATAAAACAATAATGAACATAATCGAACTTTTTCTTTAGAAATTATGAAAGCAAGAGAAAATGAGAAAAAAGGAAAGAGAAAGACAGAGAGAGAGAGAGAGAGAGAGAGTGACAGAGACAGACTGACAAAGCCAGAACCAAAGAGAGACAGACAGACAGAGACGGAGACAGAGACAAAGAGAAGACAGACAAGGACAGAGAGAGAGGAGGGTGGGAGAAACAGAGAGACAAAGATAAGACAAACAGAAAGAGACAGACAGACGAACGAATGAACAGACAGACGAACGGGCGGACAAACAGGAAGCGACGGACCCGGAGGCAAAACGAAGATCAGTGAACTGACCAAAGCGGGGCACGCATTTGTTAATAATTCATTAAGTATGACCACCATCTCATACACGTAAGTTTCCTGATTATTAAGGGATTTTGCGATTATCACAAACGTGCGTAGTGAATTAAATCAACATAATTTTAGGCTGTGCAGGACAATTCGTGGTTCTAACCCTCCTGGGCATCCCTCGGGTTACAGGACGCTAACAGATGGATCACAATCGGCAGAGAAGGTCGACCAACGTGAATGCCTAATGATCAGAACGAAAGGAAAAGAAAAAGAAACAAGAGAGGCAAGGCCTTCAAGACTCACTTGTGATATGCTTAAAAAAATCTAATCTTTAAAATGTGTTCTGTATTTGTTATTATAAAACTTCGGGTTAAAAGAAAAAAAAAGTCCTAACGGCAGATTCGAACCCCGCGTGTTCAGATGAGAAGAAACTGTCTTATCCATTGCGCTATCGTGGCTCCCTGACGTTCAAAAATATGATACATAAACATGCTTTTTTTAAAGGGCGATAAATCGATTACGGTATTCGCAATGAGAACGCTGTTTAAATCGTATTATTCTGGTGTATTTTGGGCATTCAAAAAATCTTTAAGGGCAATTAAAAATTCTTTTTAAGTCCGCGGTAAAGGAGACGTGGCTATCGCCGCAATCACACTGCAACATTTAGCCGTTTTCTCTGGATCTAGATAGATGTACAAGTTTAGTTACACCCGGTTGACACGGTCGATTCAATTTCTCTTTTATGTTCATTCTAGTTTTATAGTTTTAAAGTTGATATGAAAATTGAGTATTTTGTTAAACTAATAACATGTAGAGCCAAGTACAAGTACTTCTAAACGTTGTATGAAGTGAAAAGGACTTCATTTTGAGAAAGGTCAAGACTGGAAATTTTTGCTTTTCATCAATTCAAGGGTATTAACTCTCATGGTTTATTATTTTTAACTGTGAATTCCGACTGATTCTGTGGATATTTTTATGGCAGTTTGGGGCATAATCCAGTAAGTGATGAAGCGTTCACAAATCTTTCTCTGAATAAATATTTAACGGTCTCCTTCTCCAACTTTCCATCACATGTTATCGTGTATTGTCCATTGAATATAGGATTGAACGGGCAGGTCAACAACTTGAAACAAAATGGCGTCGTTAGCGTTCGCGAAGAATATGAGCACGCGCTTTGAATGTGTATAAATATGTGTACGCAATTGATTTTTGCCCATGACCTTCAGGGCTCAGCCAACAGATCTGTAAAGTCCACTCGTCGTATTGATTTTAGTATTTTCCGAAAAAGACCATTTGGGTGAATGAACATAGTGAAAGCCCTGTACACTGAGAGTAAAACACACAAGCTTTTTATGTTTTGAGTATAATTTCAAAATGTAATGTTTAAGATGAAAAAGGTCAGTTTAAAGCAAATTAAGTCCCCCCTAGCATTAATTACAGATTAATTTCCGTTTTTTACTATCTGCACCAAAACGTTTGCAAAATAAATATAATTTCCATGTTTAGCAAAAGAAGTTCCTGTTTGAACAACAACAACAACAAAAAATGATAAAAATGACTGCTCTTGTTGCTGTGTCAGAATATCATATCAAAGTGCCAAGTTTAGAGAAGAAAAAACAAACAAACCAGTAAATGCAGTTTGCATATAATTTGGCTCTTTTTTATTTTTTGTGCCCATCCCAGAGGTGCAATATTGTTTTAAACAAGATGGCTGGAAAGAACTAAATTTTTCCTATTTTTATGCCTAATTTGGTGTCAACTGACAAAGTATTTGCAGAGAAAATGGCAATGTTAAAGTTTACCACACACACACACACACAACCGAACACCGGGTTAAAACACACACACACACACACACACACACACACACACACACACACACAACCGAACATCGGGTTAAAACACAGACTCATTTTGTTTACACAAGTGAGTCAAGAAAAAAAAAAAAAAAGCAACAACAACAACAAACTCACACCTACTCTCCCAAAACCACATCATCTTCGTTTCTTCAGTTGTGTTGAGGTCTTCAGCGCGCGATAGAGGGGCGGAGAGAGAGAGAGAGAGAGAGAAAGCTCTCTGTGTGTGTGTGTGTGTGTGTGTGTGTGTGTGTGTGTGTGTGTGTGTGTGTGCGTGTGTGCGCGCGCGCGTGCGTGCGTGTGTATGCACGTATGTGTGTTTCTGTGTGTGTGTGTGTTTCTCTGTGTGTGCGTGCGTACGAGTATGTATGTGTGTGCGTGCCTGCCTGTCTGCGCATGTAAATGTGTTTGTGTGTGTGCGCGCGCACCTGTGTGTGTATGTGTGTGTGCGCGCGTGAGTGTGCATAGGATAGGATCTGTCGGACTTCTTTTTATATTACAAAGTCCGTCAAGCAGTGTTCGACAAAGAATTTGCCAAATGATTCACCACTTGGAAAAAGAGAGAAAAAAAAGGGGGGAAAGAAAAAAAAAGGCTGTCATGTGTGTGATCGTTAAATAGTAACATAAGCTTAAAAGCAGAAGAAGAAGAAGAAGAAAAAAAAAAAAACAAAAAAAAACACCGGAAAGAACATAGATCTCATCTCAAGCGAAGCGCCTCAACATTACTGAAAAACACAACCCCAAACAACAACGAAACATCCAGAACACAAAATTTAATCAACGAGACAAAGAAAGTGAAAGAGCAACCCCTGCCCCAACCCCTTTCCACAACACCTACATAAAAACAACAAAAAACAACCCATAAAGATTACAAAAAAAACCCCACCTCATCCCCAAATCTATTTTAGAATGGAAAGAAAGGGGAAAAAATGAAGAAAAAGTTACATTCAGAAAATATTTATAAAAAAATTATAATCGAAGATGATAACACAAAAGAAAATGAGAAATAAAAAAGAAGAAGAAGAAGAAGAAGAAGAAAGAGAGAACAGAATTAAACATATTTCTCGTAACAAATAGTAAAGAGTGGTAACTCTCTCCATTCACAAGGCACACAAATTCAATTCTGCTAGCACACAGGTAAAATAAAAGGTACATTGGAACAAACCCAGACACTTGCTTTAAAAAAAAAACGAAAAAAAAACCAACCCGGAAGCGCCGGTGTAGTATACCAGAATGTCCCAAACCTGGAAACGTCCCCGTGGGACAAATTGACCGCTGGAAATGTCCCCCGGGGACTTTCTCATCGTTCATAATGTTCCCAGCGGACATTGTTAGCGGCCAAAATGTTCCCTTTTTGGGGGTTTTAGCCTCGTTCTGAAATGTCCCCCTTACCCTGAAAATGTCTTCCCCATGTATCCAGTAACGTCCCCTTTGTCAAAAATGCCCCCCCCCCCTCACTCCCTCCCCCCCCGCCCCCCTGTGTGTAGTTGTAAGTGGCGGGTGGGGGAGGGGGGAGGGGGATGTCTGTGAGTCTGATCATATATTTCTGTGTCCGTGTCTGTTTTCTTGTTTAAAGCCAGCATGTAAGCCGGCGTGTAAGTGCATACATCCATTTGTATGCTTACAAGCATTGGGTTCACTCATGAATATAACATATGCTTCACTCATGAATATAACAAGTATTTAACACGCGCGCTCATGTGTGTGTGTGTGTGTGTGTGTGTGTGTGTGTGTGTGTGTGTGTGTGTGTGTGTGTGTGTGTGTGTAGGGCCGAGGAGCGTGCGAATGTGTATCTGTATGCATATACGCGCGCACGTGTAGGTATATGTGAAAGTCATGCATGTGATAAAAACCATTTTCAATGCAAAATCTTTGGTATATATTCCCTGAGTTTTCCCTGTCTTTCTGTGAGCGTGATAATGCCACTGGGTAAAATATGTGAACATGCCTCAGTTGACAAAACTGAAGAGATTATTATATGGGAGAGAGACAGTGACAGGCAGAGAGACGGACAGACAGAAAGAGAGACATGTGTGTATATGTGTTAGTGACTTGAAAATACTGAAATAACAGTTTGAAAACAAATGACATTCCACGAACAAAAACTTATAAGAGAGAAATAAACATGTGATGTAACAAAATTTTCATGTCCTCAATAAAACAATTTTTGCCACGTCAGACCACAAAATAAAATAACAATAACAACTGTAAAAACAAAAGCAAAAACATACAACAACTGAAAAATATGAAATGCCTCTGTGGTGCAAAATATGTTCGTATTGTGTAGAGGCCAGCAGTTCTGCGAAATACTCTTTTCTCGACTTTTTTCTTTGTCCTGCAACCATGAGTGCATTTGGTCAATATACCGACCTTTTTTCAAGTATGAAACCACATATATTTCTCGTAACAAAAAACAAACAAAAACAACAACCAACAACAACATATATATATATATATATATAGATAGATAGATAGATAGATAGATAGATAGATATAAACCATATTCCTCTCACCGTGCCAGGGCCCGGGAACGCCCATAAACGCGCACCCTGGGCTGGGCGGACGTGTACCGGGGGGCACAGTCGGTAGTGTGGTAGGGCCCGCGTCGGAACGACCCGATGCCGGGCAGCGAGGGCATCAGCTTGCCCCCAGCCCGACTGCCCCCCTCCCCTGCACACCCTCCCCCCTGCTGCTCTCTACTGCAGGGCTGCGCTGCTGGGGGCAGCCTGGGAGACGGGGCCATGGCCAGGTAGAAATCGAGCGAGTCTCTGTGCATCGTCTGCGAGCATCATAGGGGGAGTGGCGAAGGTGTGTGCTGCTGCATGAGCTTGGAGGCAACACCCCACCCCCCACCCCACAAGTCTGAAATCAGTTTGGTTAATAGATGTTGAAAGTGATGACAAATCAACCAACCAATTCAACCTGCACAATAAAGCCCTGTCACTGACTTTCCTGACGTAAAGCCTCTCAAAGCCCTGACTTTCCTGACGTAAAACCTCTCAAAGGACTGACTTTCCTACCGTAAAACCTCTCAAAGCCCTGTCACTCACTTTCCCAACGTAAAACTTCTCAAAGCCCTGACTTTCCTGACGTAAAACCTCTCAAAGCCCTGACTTTGTAAAACCTCTCAAAGCCCTGACTTTCCTGACGTAAAACTTCTCAAAGCCCTGACTTTCCTAACGTAAAACCTCTCAAAGCCCTGACTTTCCTGACGTAAAACGTCTCAAAGCCCTGTCACTGACTTTCCCAGCGTAAAACCTCTCAAAGCCCTGCCTTTCCTGACGTAAAACCTCTCAAAGCCCTGACTTTCCTGACGTAAAACCTCTCAAAGCCCTGTCACTGACTTTCCTAACGTAAAACCTCTCAAAGCCCTGTCACTGACTTTCCTAACGTAAAACCTCTCAAAGTCAACGTAAACACACCTATCTGCAAAAAGAAAGTTCCGGTCACAGACGTACGAAGCCCTTGCCTCGTTTATGTCCCGATAGTTACCGTGGGCCTGAACGAGAGAGTCTGTTTCGACTGACCCATAAAAAAAAAAAAAAAAAAAAATAAAAAAAAACCAACAAAAACCCAACAGAGTGAGTGCGTCACTGAAGTTCCAATATATATCTCTGTTGATGTCACGCGTTACTCTGAGAACCACGAGTAACCCTGGTCGTTCATGTCGCCGACTTTGTGAAACAGGTGAAATACAAACGCCGCTCAATGTGATGCACTGCTCAGAAAAACACGATATCACCGCTGCACGTCGGAATTTGACAACCAAGATGGTGGTGTTGAACGTCGACCATCAGCTGAACAGCTTCTTCTCTGGGTATCTTCGCTTTAGATCGATTATCGCTTACTGTTCAACAGTTATATAAGTTGATATATAAATTGTTCGAGTAGAAGGTAGCGCCAGATCTTGGATAATCCATCGCAAAACACTTCATTGGGGGAAGAAACAGCAATAATATGTACAGAGAAGGAGATTTGAAAACACGACCATTTTTCGCCCCAGTGCTTGCTCCCTGTGCAGTCTAAAAACGTTTGCGGTGACAACAGGACAGCCCACTTGTCTCACGGGCAGCTGGAGGTAAAGACATTACAATGAAAGTCTGAAAAAGAAAGCCTTCACCGTGACGCCGATGAGAAGCTGAATATGTATAACGATGTGTTATCCGTAGATAATTATTCCCCCGCCCTCAGCCAATCGGCTGTCTGCCCCGCTGAATGGAACACATGCCCCCCAGACATTTTCCTCCCCGACACACGACGCCCCCTCCCCCCTGTCTCCAAACTCAATGCACTGAATATCAA
>NC_134900.1:12465044-12472544 GCF_041734735.1 Babylonia areolata | reverse complement strand
AGACAGACAGACAGAGAGCACATGTGAGAGAGACAGACAGACAGACAGCACATGTGAGAGAGAGACAGATAGCACATGAGAGAGAGACAGACAGACAGACAGACAGCACATGTGAGAGAGAGACAGAGAGCACATGAGAGAGAGACAGACAGACAGACAGACAGCACATGTGAGAGAGAGACAGACAGAGAGCACATGTGAGAGAGACAGACAGAGAGCACATGTGAGAGAGACAGACAGACAGACAGAGCACATGTGAGAGAGACAGACAGACAGAGAGCACATGTGAGAGAGACAGACAGAGAGCACATGTGAGAGAACAACACCACATAAGACAGAACAGACAAGCACATGTGTGAGAGACTACAGACCAGACAACAGACACACATGAGGAGACAGACCAGACAACAGACAGACAGCAACATGAGGGGAAACAGACAGAGAGCACATTGAAAGACTGACAACAGACAACACACATGTGAGAGAACAGACAGACAGACAGCACATGATAACAACAAAGCACATTAGAGACAGACAGACCAGACGCAATTGTGAGAAAGACAGACAACAGACACACATGTGAGAGAGACTGCAACAAGACACACAAAGAACAGACAACTCACATGAGAGAGACCAGACAAGCCAGGGGGGAACAGCAACATGCACATGGGAGACAGACAGACAGAGCACATGTAGAAGAGACAGACAGACAGACAGCACATGTGAGACAGACAGACAGACAGACAGACAGACAGACAGACAAACGGGAATGGATGGAGGCAGATAGGCAGATGGACGGAAGTTATAGACAAACAGAAAAAAAAAACCGACAAAAGAACGGATACAGAGAAATAACTAAACAATGTACCAGAAGTTTATTTAACTCAGCATGAGAGTGCCTTTCCATGCACGCAACACGCATGTGTGTGTGTGTGTGTGTGTGTGTGTGTGTGTGTGTGTGTGTGTGTGTGTGTGTGTGTGTGCGCGTGCGTATTTTTTTCTTCGCCTCTTTCCCTCCCTGCTCCATCTTTTCTCTCTTCCATATTTGTCTGTCTCCCTCTTTCCGTCTCTCTTTCTCGTCATCCCACACTTCCCCTTTCGTTTCCACTATACGTGACCCAGATATACATACATATATAGAAAGACAGAGACACAGAGTGAATGCGAATACGGCGCGCACACACCGACACGAAGACAAACAGACAGACAGACAGACAGACACAAACACACACACACACACACTCACATGCACGAACGAGCTTTAGTGTATGTGAGACAGACAGTGTGTGTGTGTGTGTGTGTGTGTGTGTGTGTGTGTGTGTGTGTGTGTGTGTGTGTGTGTGTGTGCGTGCGTGTGTGTGTGCGTGTGTGTGTGCGTGTACGTGCGCGCGCGCGCCCACGGGGCGAACGTGCACGAGAACATCTATGCAAACCCCTATTCCTTTTTTTCTGTTTTTCTTTTTAAGTAATGTGTATAAAAGGACGTATTACAGAGACGGGGAGGGCAGACTTTGCGAACAGCAAACGCCGAGGCAGTCACTCCACGACATCTGTTTATGAGCGGCTTCACTGTTTCACTTCTGACCCAAACAATGGTCACACAAGCGGTGAAAACGGGACAGGGCTTTTCCCGCCGACAGGAGTGCAATATGTTGAACTGCTGGTGAATTTCTGTCAGCTGTTGGTGCGGTGGAACGACAGGGGGCCAAGCAGTAACACAGAGAGAGAGGGGGGGGGAGGATAGAGAGAGAGGAGGAGAGAGAGGGGGGGAGGAGAGAGAGAGAGAGAGAGAGAGAGAGAGAGAGAGAGAGAACGGAAGGGGAACAGAGCGAGAATGAGAGAGAAGGAGAGAGAGAGGATGGATCCAGGAAGAGAGAGAGAGGAGATGGGGGACTGGGCACTCCAGCAAGTCTCGGCAGTTCTCTCTCTTTACTGAACCTCTTCCAATATTCCACGACGTAGACAGATCAAATTGCAGTATCATACAAATACGTTTTCGTTTACCGAACCAGGAAAACCTCTTTAAAGGTCTTTGAAGCAGATACTGTGTTAACCTTGAAATGCTGCAAGTTAAATATAACGTTTCACAAAGTGGGCTTCCTTTACACTGTAATACGTAAGTATTGAAAACACCTTAAAAGCAACTGCGGTGAAGCTATTTCAAAACATCCTTTTGTGTCAAAATACTATCGAGAGCACGAATACCTGTTAAACATTAAATTTTGCTGCTTGCATTGGCTTTCAGGCCAACAGCTTGTGTCCTGCCCTCGCCCAGATTTCATTTCCCTGACAGAGTATTCTGTGTGCGTTGTCCAAGCCAAGACCAAAAGACTGTCAGTCTCGATTAAAAGTCTTATTTTTGTTCGGACATTTTCAGCTGTGGTGATTTTTTTTGCTGCGTCAGTGTATACAGTAAATGAACGGTAAGCAACAAAGTGGTTTCTCTGTACCTTTCGTTCAGCTTTGTAGGGAAGCTGATGGGAAGTGCTTAACAGGTATAGCTACAAGTTTAAAAACAAATCCACCCGAAGACAGTGCTGCGCCGGACATGGCTATAAACAGGAAGAGTGTCTGAAATGTTTCTACCCTCGAAAACGGAGTATGGTTGCCTAAAACAGCGTGGTAAACTACCATGCGCATACTAACTGATGCGAATAATGCTGAGTCGCAGTCCACGAAAGCGGAACCAGTTTTATTGAAAACACACTTCCATGAAGCACCAACGACCTGTAAATCTTCGCAACAGGGGGAACAGAATCATAAACTATATCAGGACTGACAATGTAAGAATTATAAACTATGTCAGGACTGACAATGTAAGAATTATTAACTATGGCAGGACTGACAATGTAAGAATTATACACTATGTCAGGACTGACAATGTAAGAATTATACACTATGTCAAACTGACAATGTAAGAATTATACACTATGTCAGAACTGACAATGTAAGAATTATACACAATGTCAAACTGACAATGTAAGAATTATACACTATGTCAGGACTGACAATGTAAGAATTATACACTATGTCAGGACTGACAATGTAGACAAATGCCACTTCCAAAGCTGCCCGTTTGAACACAACTGTACTTTGGAAGATTTTCATTTGGGTCCGGCAGACACCACCAGGCAGACAGACAGACAGACAGACTGACAAACGGGCACACAGACATGGATGGGGATGTGTAACGTGTTCATCATTTCACCCAAGCACGATATACCAGAGCGAGTGAGAGACACGAAACAGGCTTGTCAGCAGAGACTCCAAGCGTCAACACCTCCCAACTTTCAAGGCCTGACACGTTGTTCGGCCTGGCTTCCAATATCAGCAGCCCCCCTTCGTCACTGTTATCGTAAATGATAATACGTCTCTGTCCTCTGCCTCAAACATTGCAGCGGCGCGAAGAGATCTGTGTTATCTGCCGATATGTGGACAACAAGCAGGCATGCAACGTGGTAAAACATGCAGTATGACTGTCAGTTGTGTCCGACTATGACCATCAGAACAGCAGAAGAGGCAACTGCTGTCCAGACTATCTGGGCTAGAATTTTTATTATAGAGGAGAGTGTCTTGCCCAAGTTGCATCCCCACTCTTTCGACCAAGAGGGTTTTAGGACAGTCGGCGTTGGGACGGTTCCCAAAGGCCAACTAGCCCCCAAAGCTGCAGCACTAAGAACCAGTACAATTTTGCCCCCTAGTTTGAGAGTTAAAGTCCTTAACAAACCTAAGCTGTAAATGATTTCCCATCCCAATCGACAAACTACTGATCATACAGCTCTCACTTTGCGTTGGCCCAGCCGTAAATTTATGTCAGTCTGTGATAAAAGCTGAGAGGTAACACATGTAGACGCAGTTGAAAGGGGTGAACATGTACTGTCGCTTTTGTCGGGAAAATAAAGAGAGAACAAACAGAACTGACGAGTCACCGTATATTTAATACCGTGATCTATTCCCCTACTGGGGTCGGGGCATGGATAAAAGAGTTTTGAGACTGCGGCTGTCACTAAGGGTATTAAAAATGATATCACATTACATCCAGCAAACAGTAGCTACAATATACGTTTATACACTAGTTCGTTACAAACTGTGCATACGGGTACAGTCTTCTAAGCCATACAAACATCAGGAATAGGTAAGAGTGACCTACATGCCACCTGCAAAGTATCGTCAACATCGGTTCCAAGTATCAACAGTATGGTGTGGCAGTAATTCTGGTTTTGGTGGAGCCGGAAGAGTTTATTTTCGCCCTTTTCCCTTCTATTTCATTATTTCTTCATTTTTTTTTTATTGGGGTGGTGGGAGGGGTCCTTATTAGACCTCTGTCTCTTTTTTCAGATATATTTTGTGATTATCAGTTCTGTGTAAACGCTAAATTCAAAAGGTACCACAACGTCTTCCACCAGCGCAGCAATTCTGATAGACTGTAAAGAAATTAGTGATGCATACCGCCGACAAAGTATCGAAGCTGGTGTTTCTTCGTTCACGCTTGGCCTACAACTTACAACCACACCTGAACGTTTGCACGAATGGTCATTTTCACCTCGCCGTCCGTGCAACCATATTCCGCTTCCAGGACCCGTGTATCCTGTGCATGTCTCTATGTTCATGTTCATGATTATACAGCTCCCCGAACGCAGACACTGATTATAGCGGAATCTTCCAACTGCACACCTTCTACTGTTCCTTTCAGCGTGGCATGAACACACGGGAGATAAAACCCGTGGCCTACTGACCCTGTGGAGATCGGTTAAAAAAATAATTAATAAAAAAAAATAAAAAATCCAACTACTTTGTGTCCTCACCTGTCCCTAATTCGCCCATCGGATGCTGCTGGTATGACGCCCCAAATTACCCCACCCTCAAATTAACTCCCTGGAGTTTTTTTCTGGGACAGGCCTAAAATGACTCCAGCATGGAGTTAGCCTGGGATGATTTCAGCCCTTGTCCTGAAATGACTCCCCTTCCTTTGATGATAGAAAAAGAAAAGAAAAGTAAAAATCGATCAAAGAGCATAACTTTGTATATTACCAGAAAAAGAAACGAAAAAACAACAAGAAACAACACCCAAACAAACAGGGCTGAGTCAATTGGGGCAGCCCCAAAACACATTCGTCTTTGTCCCGAAAACACTCCACAGTGAGCTGGTGTGGGATGGTATCTTTTCGACTCAAAAAGTCATTTTGGGGCACTACCAGCTTAACTGCAAGGAAACGCGAGTGGGGTAGATTCAGGACTAGCAAACACACACACACACACACACACACACACACACACACACGCACACACACGCACACACACGCACACACACACACACACGCACACACACGCACACACACACACACAAACACAAAAACCAAAAAAAAACAACAAAAAAACATACAACTACAAAAAACACCTCCAGTTGCAGTCATTTTGGGACAGTGACTCTGGACCTCAAATACCTCCCGAGAAGTCTTTTACTTTCCGGGATATGTGATGGAGTCTTTCTAATTGTTTCCCAGGTTAAACTCCATTTGCAAAATGCGTTTTGTTGTTGTAGTTGTTGTTTGTTTATTTTATTTCATTTTGTTCCATTTTTCCTCAAATGCGTGTTACTGCTCAGACGATCGATGGAAGGGGATATACTTTGTAGTGAGTTATCGGGCATCAGTCCAGGAAGACTCCATAATTACTTTTGGCATCTTGCTTTGTAAGTGCCGTGATACGCGATTTTCAAAATGCGCGCTTTGCAAAAACAATACTTTCCAGTGGAAGAAGGGGTTCAAGCTGAACTGGAGAGGAAAGAGGAGAAAACAATATGACCTGTCTTGAAATAACTCCTCCTTCTCCTTCTTCTTCTTCTTCTGCGTTCACTCGTATGCACACGAGTGGGCTTTTACGTGTATGACCGTTTTTACCCCGCCATGTAGGCAGCCATACTCCGTTTTCGGGGGTGTGCATGCTGGGTATGTTCTTGTATGCATAACCCACCGAACACTGACATGGATTACAGGATCTTTAACGTGCGTATTTGATCTTCTGCTTGTATATACACACGAAGGGGGTTCAGGCACTAGCAGGTCTGCACATATGTTGACCTGGGAGATCGTAAAAATCTCCACCCTTTACCCACCAGGCGCCGTCACCGTGATTCGAACCCGGGACCCTCAGATTGACAGTCCAAAGCTTTAACCACTCGGCTACTGCGCCCGTCGAAATAACTCCAAATGTCGTGTTTCAGGACCGACCGACTCCAAAGGAGTTGCAACCGTGCTTGGGGTGGGGGAATCCCGGAAGGGGGGGGGGGTCATTTTCAGGTGCTACACCGGCATTCGAATTACGCACTTTCGGACTGCCACGAACAAGAACTACTAATCACTTTCCTATCACCTCTGTTGGAACTTGAACACAAGAAACCATTTATCACCTCTGTTGAAACTTGAACACAAGAAACCATTACTGTTACCCAACCGTTGGCTTTCACCATGGTGGCTGCGATGTGCCACACAAGGCCGCGCGGTGTTACAAAACGAGAGAACGGTTCTGTCATGACTTAACCATCTGCTTCTACTGCTTGATCCGGAAAGCATTTCAACTCCCTTTCCATTCATGCCAGAGAGCAGACTGAGTCTGGCACGTGATGAAATATATCAGACTGTGGCTCGTGTTACCTCCGACCCCCCACCCCCCTCCCCCCATAGCCATTAACCTCTGTTTATTTATATGCATGTATGTATGTATAATACAAGAAGTTCACACTCTCTTGATGTTTTGGGCTCCTTGTAGAAAGAAATGAGGTAAATACCGACGCCGGTATATATTCATGTATATTATGTGGGAGTGTGTTTGGGTGGGTGAGTGTGTGAGTGTCCGTGTGCGTTGTGTATGTGTGTGTGTGTTAGTGTGCATCTCTGTGTGTGTATATATATCTATATTATATTTTATATATATATATATCTGTGTGTGTGTGTGCGCGCGCGCGCATGCGTGCGTGTGTGTGGGTGTGGATGAGTGAGTGTCAGCGTGTGTGTGTGTGTGTGTGTGTGTGTGTGTGTGTGTGTGTGTGTGTGTGTGTGTGTGTGTGTGTGTGTGTGTGTGTGTGTGAATGAGAGAGAGAGAGAGAGACAGACAGACAGACAGACACAGAGAGAGAGAGACTATGAATGTATGCGCACACGTGAACCAGTGTGTGTGTGTGTTTGTGTGTGTGTCTGTGTCTGTGTGTCTGTCTGTGTGTCTGTGTATATGTGTCTGTGTGCGTGTGTGGTCAATAATATAATCCATAATCTATATACAACGGAACACTAAAAAAACGTAAGCTCATTAAGTGGACATGAACAATGAATGAAACAAAAGTAATCCTTTTAGAAAGATAGACAGACAGATGGATATATGTATAAGGACAGAAACCACGTTTATAAAATTAATGGAAAAGCATCGTGTGTATGTACAAAAAGAGATCGCATCACCGTTTTAAAAAATCGTGAAACGAAGATTTATGCATGCCAAACAAAACTA
>NC_134900.1:12386042-12448542 GCF_041734735.1 Babylonia areolata | reverse complement strand
TAGACAAGTGTGAGGGAGAGGGGGGACACAAGTGTAACTGTGTAACATTTTGAAGGAGGTAGACAAGTGTAAGGGAGGGGGGGACACAAGTGTAACTGTGTAACATTTTGAAGGAGGTAGACAAGTGTGAGGGAGGGGGGGGGACACAAGTGTAACTGTGTACCATTTTGAAGGAGGTTGAGAAGAGTGAGGGAGGGGGGACACAAGTGTAACTGTGTAACATTTTGAAGGAGGTAGACAAGTGTGAGGGAGGGGGGACACAAGTGTAACTGTGTAACATTTTGAAGGAGGTAGACAAGTGTGAGGGAGGGGGGACACAAGTGTAACTGTGTAACATTTTGAAGGAGGTAGACAAGTGTGAGGGAGGGGGGGACACAAGTGTAACTGAGTAACATTTTGAAGGAGGTAGACAAGAGAACAGATCGAGTGACTCACTCAGTAAAAATTCGGTCGAGACCTCTCGTTGGGGGAAATTTGTGTCTGTCTGCGAAATCGGCACGGATAAGAGTAGAGGTCTTCGGCTGGATTTTCTGGAACAACCACCTGGTGATCCAGAGTTCAACAGTTCAAGCACGAAACTGCCGTGACTTGTCAGAATGACCAAGAGAGGTACAAAGGGAGAGAACAAGGACAGAAGGCGAGAAGACACTGTGAGAGACTTTAAAAAAAATTCATTTTCAAAACTCTTTTCTTAATCTTTATTTTCAAAACTCTTTTCTTAATCTTTATTTTCCAGACTTCGTTTTTATGTCATTCATTTTCATTACTTAATATTCTTTTATTTCAAGACTTCATTTCCATATTATTCATTCTTCTAATCTTCAGTTTTCGTTTATAGGTATATCCAGTGACGCTTCTTCAAAGCACAAACAAACTAAAACAAACTGATAATAAGTAATAATATTTTGTTGATTCACAGCTGATTTACCACTTTAGAGGTTTGAACTAGTAAAAAAAAAAAAAAGTGTTCACAGACTGGTTTCTGTGTCCTATCTATCTCGCGACAAATGTCCTGTTATGTTTGGATGGGCACGGGCATATTTTGTGCTATTTTTGTCCACGTGTCACGTACACCCATGCATTACCATTACCGGTATTGTTGTTATTTTCTCAGCATAGAGAGATAACGTTTTCAAAAAATAAAATAAAATAAAATAAAACAAGGATAGTATACATGTATCAGCGTCTTGGCTTTTTCCAGTTCGACTTTTCTCATCACGACCGTCGTTGATAACATCATCAATATTTACTCAACACGTGGCTCCTCTCACAGCTTTCACTCAATACGTGGCTCCACTCACAGCTTTCACTCAATACGTGGCTCCCCTCACAGCTTTCACTCAACACGTGGCTCCCCTCACAGCTTTCACTCAACACGTGGCTCCCCTCACAGCTTTCACTCAACACGTGGCTCCCCTCACAGCTTTCACTCAACACGTGGCTCCCCTTATAGCTTTCACTCAATACGTGGCTCCCCTCACAGCTTTCACTCAATACGTGGCTCCCCTTATAGCTTTCACTCAATACGTGGCTCCCCTCACAGCTTTCACTCAATACGTGGCTCCTCTCACAGCTTTCACTCAATACGTGGCTCCACTCACAGCTTTCACTCAATACGTGGCTCCACTCACAGCTTTCACTCAACAC
The DNA here is from genome assembly GCF_041734735.1 of Babylonia areolata. NCBI lineage: Eukaryota > Metazoa > Mollusca > Gastropoda > Neogastropoda > Buccinidae > Babylonia > Babylonia areolata. The sequence goes on along the minus strand of NC_134900.1, from coordinate 12,446,895 downwards.
GTGGCTCCACTCACAGCTTTCACTCAATACGTGGCTCCACTCACAGCTTTCACTCAACACGTGGCTCCACTCACAGCTTTCACTCAATACGTGGCTCCCCCCACAGCTTTCACTCAATACGTGGTTCCCCTTATAGCTTTCACTCAACACGTGACTCCCCTCACAGCTTTCACTCAACACGTGACTCCCCTTATAGCTTTCACTCAACACGTGGTTCCCCTTATAGCTTTCACTCAATACGTGGTTCCCCTTATAGCTTTCACTCAACACGTGGTTCCCCTTATAGCTTTCACTCAATACGTGGTTCCCCTTATAGCTTTCACTCAACACGTGACTCCCCTCACAGCTTTCACTCAACACGTGACTCCCCTTATAGCTTTCACTCAACACGTGACTCCCCTTATAGCTTTCACTCAACACGTGGCTCCACTCACAGCTTTCACTCAACACGTGGCTCCCCTCACAGCTTTCACTCAACACGTGGCTCCACTCACAGCTTTCACTCAACACGTGGCTCCACTCACAGCTTTCACTCAACACGTGGCTCCCCTCACAGCTTTCACTCAATACGTGGCTCCCCTTATAGCTTTCACTCAACACGTGGCTCCCCTTATAGCTTTCACTCAATACGTGGCTCCCCTCATAGCTTTCACTCAATACGTGGCTCCCCTTATAGCTTTCACTCAACACGTGGCTCCCCTTATAGCTTTCACTCAACACGTGGCTCCCCTCACAGCTTTCACTCAATACGTGGCTCCCCTTATAGCTTTCACTCAACACGTGGCTCCCCTCACAGCTTTCACTCAATACGTGGCTCCCCTTATAGCTTTCACTCAATACGTGGCTCCCCTCACAGCTTTCACTCAATACGTGGCTCCACTCACAGCTTTCACTCAACACGTGGCTCCCCTCACAGCTTTCACTCAACACGTGGCTCCCCTTATAGCTTTCACTCAATACGTGGCTCCCCTTATAGCTTTCACTCAATACGTGGCTCCCCTTATAGCTTTCACTCAATACGTGGCTCCCCTCACAGCTTTCACTCAACACGTGGCTCCCCTCACAGCTTTCACTCAACACGTGGCTCCCCTTATAGCTTTCACTCAACACGTGGCTCCCCTTATAGCTTTCACTCAACACGTGGCTCCCCTCACAGCTTTCACTCAACACGTGGCTCCCCTTATAGCTTTCACTCAACACGTGGCTCCCACGTATGGAACAGAAGCGACTGGCTCCCTTTATTCTCTCCCATTTTCCAGGTCCTCTGTGGGTCATTAACCTCTGATGGGAGAACGGTTTAAGTGCCCTCGGAAGTGCAGACAGAACGGGCTGGACGAATTAATACAAACGACGGACAGTTCGCATCCGGAAGGTCAGTATTCTCTCTTGACCGCGTCGCTACGTTAACCGTTTCCGGTCATTGTAGACTCGTTCTCCCCACAACCCTGCACTGTCCTTAACTTTACTGCTGGCCTTACGGAAGAGGCGTTCTTTGAGTGGCATGGACGAACGGCGCCGTTCGCTCCGGATAGAATAATGGAGATTATTAACAACAAACATAAATTAGCTTTCGATCTACAGATGAGAGACTTGCACCCAAAATGAATCAGATTTTGCTCCACTGATCGGACATTGTTCGTAAGTGGGGGATCGGGGCTTCTTATTAAACCCTCTTCGCTTCTTTAAAGAGTTCAGAGTATTCCCGGGGCTGGCTGTATCCGCTATCGGTTGAGCGTTGAATTCTCAGTCAAACTGTATGTCAGTTCGAAATGTGGACACTCAGCACCCACCAACCCACGCCCCTCCCACCCTCCCCTAAGGAGTTTAAGTTATAAAGGAGACTAAAGTACAACACATATATCATATATACATTTGCACGTATGCTCAAGAATAGCTTACATGATGAATTCAAGTGGGAAATGAGACAACATGAAGAGAAGGCTTGAACATTTGCTTGCGAGATGATTATTCTGAAAGAAATTGGTGAGTTTTAGAACTGACAGGGAGTTGAATGTAAGGAGAAAAGAGAGATTCTCGAAACAAGCTGCGTTTTCAGTGTCTGGGACGTCCCCTTTTCCATTTCCCTTAAAGGTCCCAGTCCAGTGAGCTTGTCTGGAATCGTGTTTGTGCAGGAATGGTGTTCGACCCATCACCATTATTCTTTTCCCAATTATGAACTTCCATTGCTGATTGGTTTGAAATTATGCACACGGACATTCTGCTGAACGACTCTATCTTAAGGATAGGTCTGTGGGATACGTTGTTGGTCAACAAATGTTTGAACGTTTCTGGAAGTGGACAAGGTAACTCTGCAAGTATTTGAGTCGTGGGCAGCGCTTTCCAGAAGCCGAAACTAGTTTCTGTTTTTTGCCATTCACTACCCATCAAGCTAACTCTTTCTGTCTGTTAAGGACTGGATGCTCAAATATGGACAATTCTTTCGGCGGGGAAAGAGAGGCAGGGATTTCGTCCCCGTTTGTGAACAGCTTGACCTTTAATGCTGAATAGTTATGGAGGTTTCATCTCTCAGTTTATGCCGAGAGGGATAGGGGAGAGAGAAAGACAGAGAGACAGAGAAACAGACAGAAGGAGAGAGAGAGAGGGCGATACATCCTGAAAACGAGAAAGAATGAGAGACACACAGAGAGACACACAGAGAGACAGAGAGAGAGTGGAGGTGGAGAGATGGACAGACAGAGAGAGGAGGTGGAGAGATGGACAGAGAGAGAGAGGCGAGAGACAAAAAGAAAGAGAAGAAATCACATGTTCAAACTGACAGGTTGAGCGACACTGGACGCTCATCCACACATGCAGGGTTGAGTGTTCCAATCTCAATGCATCGAAAATAATCAAACACCGACATTAATGTTTCTGGTGGGAACAAGCCCCCCTATCAACACCACAGAGAGTAAGGGAGGAAGAGAGAGAGAGAGGGGGGGGGGAGACAGACAGAGACACAGAAGTAGAGAAAGAGAGCGGGGGGGGAGGGGAGAGGGGTATAGAGGCAGACAGAGAAACGTCTAGACAGAGAGATATAAACACATAGGAGGATACGGAAAAACACGGGGACAGAAGAAGAAGAACAACAAACAACCAGGAGGAGGAAGACACGGAAAAGGAGGGGAAGGAGGAAGAGGAGGAGGAGGAGAAAATTCAATGTTTGGTCTGGCAGGGCAAGAAAACATCAACCGAAATATTTTGTATTTGTATTTGTATTTCTTTTTATCACAAGAGATTTCTCTGTGTGAAATTCGGGCTGCTCTCCCCCAGGGAGAGCGCGTCGCTACACTACAGCGCCACCCATTTTTTTTGTATTTTTTCCTGCATGCAGTTTTATTTGTTTTTCCTATCGATGTGGATTTTTCTACAGAATTCTGCCAGGAACAACCCTTTTGTTGCCGTGGGTTCTTTTACGTGCGCTAAGTGCATGCTGCACACGGGACCTCGGTTTATCGTCTCATCCGAATGACTAGCGTCCAGACCACCACTCAAGGTCTAGTGGAGGGGGAGAAAATATCGGCGGCTGAACCGTGATTCGAACCAGCGCGCTCAGATTCTCTCGCTTCCTATGCGGACGCGTTACCTCTAGGTCATCACTCCACGAAATACGTTACCTACTATGCCATTCTTCAATCAGTGGACGGCACGAGAGCAGGCTGGAGGGGGGGGGGGGGAAGCGTATGATGAACCTGTCGTTAAGTCTTGATAAGCCAGTATATTTACCTGGAAAGAGGAGGAGAGAATGAGGGGGTATAAGGAGAGGTAGGAGCACAAGATGAAGAACAAAAAGGAGAAAAAATAACAAGAAATGAAGAAGAAACAAGAAAAACAAGAAGAAGAAGAAGAAGAGATTGTCCACAACCAAGCCCTACATTTTCCTTGTTGGGTGACTTCAGCATTTTTATTGTGTTCTGATGCTCTTGAACGACGATAGCTTAAAAAATATTAGTGAAAACTAACAGACCAAAGGCGAAAAAGACATGTACGTAGCATGCCACACATAATGATGATATTACAATAGACCATCACGAACTGCAATGTGACTGTGAAAGTTCAACAAGACACCGACATGACTCAGCACATCACAATTCACACACAATATGACACACTGGCAACGGGGGCGCAAGTACGAGATGCTTGACTCTTTTTTTCCTGGTGGTGGAAAGGACAAAGGGGGTGGAGGTGGGAGGGGGGGGGAGGGTTGTGTGGGTTGGAGTGGGGAGGGGGAGAGATGTGGAGAAGAGAGGGGAGGGGGTGGAAGCTGTGCCAAGTGTCTCCGGAACTGTGGGAAGGATGAGTCGGTCGGAAAAGATTCCATCAGACTTCAACTGATGCTGACCGCGGTACGAGGATTCTGGAACGCTGAACAAACTGTGGTGGTAGTGGTAGTGGTAGTAGTCGTAGCAGTAGTAGTAGTGGTAGTAGTTGCTATTATTTGTTATGTTACTAAGTAGAAACACCCTTGAAAATTGATTGTCGCTGTAGTACTCTACAACAGCTTATTGTGTTAAAGTTTTACTTCATCTACAGTGATATGTATGAACTGTACAAAACACTGATGATGATGATGTTTCATTATGAGAAATGTAATCTTCAATGCAAGGGAAAAAAACAGTATAAGCAGTAGTTGCAGCTGCAGCACCACTGGCAGTTGTAGAAAGACATCCCCTATTCTTCAATCTCTTTTTATATCTGTTACATATCTTACACTGATGTGCGTGTTAATCAGTTTTCTACCCGGTTTCACATTGTTTAGGAATGCTGTATTGTACCCTTATCTAACCACTGACCCCCCACCCACCCGCCGCTTTGAACGGAAATACTGTAGTTCAAACTAAACTTAAAACATTCCAAGACGATATTCTTATCTCCTCGTGAAAATATTCAGGGCTGAAGCTGAGACACATGTTGTTTCCTGATGTATATATAGTTTACCGAATCGAAGTATTTCAGGGATACCAGGGTGGAGGTAAACGTTTTATGCAGTTTCCCCTCTTGAATTTGTTTTTATTTGTACCACGAAATACAAAACCTTCATTGTGTAAGTGCGGTACCCATATACATACATTCATCCACACATATAATATGTATAATACAATAAATTATAGTGATGAACGGTAGTGAGTGAATGAGAAAGAGAGAGGGGGTGGAGGAGGGGTAGGGGATTAGGTACAGGCAGATCAGAAGAAAGATTCCAATCAACGGCGTGAGGAGCCACCAAGGACCCCATTTCCGGTATCAGCAGGAAGTGACACCGTCAACCGGAAGGACGAACCGGAAGCCGACGACCTACAGGATGTGCGCTGCTAGGGCGGGGGACAACTTCACACTCATCATCGGGGTCGCCATCTATACGGTCAACATACGCGAACAACTGTCTCGTTCAGTCGTGATGCAACTGTGTGTCAATGCTGAGCGTCAGAGGATAACACTTCGGAAGTCAGTCCGTCCTGCCCCGTCACAGCAGAACAATGAGGTCGTCAGTTTTGCGCTGGGAACGGACATTTCCTTAAATGGTCTTAAACCAGCGAGGCACGGAACACATTAATAGATTGCAAAGAGAGAAAGCGAGGGGGTGGCTGAGAGAGAGAGATGAGGGAGGAGAGAGATGGAGAGCGATTTCTTTTTCTTCTTCTTCTTCGTGGGCTGCAACTCCCACGTGTGAACGTTTATATCCCGCTATGTAGGCAGCCATACTCCGTTTTCGGGTGTAGGGATGGATATAGAGCGGGGGCGCCAGAACATAAACTCGGCGGGTTCATTGCAAGAAAGAGACACAGAGAGAGAGAGAGAGAGAGAGAGAGAGAGAGAGAGAGAGAGAGAGAGAGAGAGAGAGAGAGAGAGAGAGAGAGAGAGAGAATAGTCTTAACTCACTCAGTACGGCCAGTCCTCTCTTCTCCTCTACACAGACCCCTCGGATGTCCAGTGGGTGTCTGAATGACCCAACCTTTAGCTTCCGTCGTCAGAATTGTGGTATTCTTTGTCAACATTCACCTCTTAAGTATAAGAGCCTTCCGCTTGCAATATTTTGATGATGGTAATTGGGGTGAAACGCTGTTAGCGTCGTCTCTTTCGCCGTTCGTATGGAGAGAGTTAAACCAGCGAGGCACGGAACACAAGCGGACCACAAAGAGAGAAAGGGAGGAGGGGATGGCACAGAGAGAGAGAGAGAGAGAGAGAGTTGGAGGGAGGACAGAGATGGGGAGGAAACTGGGCTGGTTTGTTGGGAGAAAGAATTCACTGGGACTGAGACAAAGACAAGTAGGGAGAGAGATGGAGAGGGAGACAGAGAGAGGGAGACAGAGAGAGGGAGAGAAACAGATAGAAAGATAGAGACAGAGAGATCTACAGAGACTGCGAAAGAGAGAGAAGGGGTGGGGGGCGGGGGGGGGGGATTCGACAACAGCTGTTCTTAATTTCTGTTCAGCGCCTATCTCTCTTACACACACACAAACACACACACACACACTCACGCACGCACGCACACACACGCACGCACACACACACACACACACTCACGCACGCACACGCACACACGCATCCACAAACACACTCTTTCTCCATCCCATCCCATCCACCCTGGGTGGTCACCTCCATCCCACCCGTCACCTCATCCTGCAGCAAAATACATAACAAGACCAAGGCCTGGTCAATGCAGCACCCAGACTGCTCCTGCTTGTGTGTTTGACTATTAAGCGTTGACAGAACTAGTTGTCACCCCCGAAAGCGAAGCCTGGCTCCCTTCATGGCGGGGTAAAAACGGTCGTACACGTAAAAGCCCACTCGTGTACATACGAATGAACGTGGGAGGTGCTGTCCACGAACGAAGAAGAAGAAGAACTAATTGGTGTGCAGCCGTCCATCACTTCTGGAACTATCATTTCCTTATGTGGGCTTAAACCAGCGAGACATGAAGCACAAGAACAGATCACTGAAAACGAAAGGAGGGCGGGGAGGGATCGTGGGGGGGGGGGGGGGGGGGGGGGGGGGGGGGGGGGGGGGGGGAGAAGAGAGAAAGAAAGAGAGGGAGAAGAAGAGAGTGGGGAAAGAAGAGAGAGGGGGAAAAGAGAGAGAGGGCGAGGACAGAGGAGAGAGGGAGGGAGGAGAGAGAGGGGGGAGGAGAGAGGGGGAGAAGGAGAGAGAGAAGGGCAAGGAGAGAGAGGGGGAAAGGGGCGCGACTCTGTTGCTGACCCGAGGTTCAAATTTTGCTCTATGTAATAGTATCTTACCCACATGTTTTTCTTTTTACATAATCATTGATGTGTACATGGTGATAAGTGAAGGGTGTGTCAGTTTTGTTTTGTTTTTGTTTTTGTTTTTTTGCTGACGGGCATTTTATTTTAAGTGAGCCTAAATAAAATTTTCTGTTTTTGGTTGAAGCAGATAATAAAGTATTTTGAATTGAATTGAATTGAGAGAGTGGGGGAAGGAGAGAGAGGGGGAAGGAGAGAGAGGGGGAGGAGAGAGAATGGGAAGGAGAGAGGGGGGAGGAGAAGGAGAGAGGGGGGAGGAGGAGAGAGAGGGGGGAGGAGGAGAGAGAGGGGGGAGGAGAGAGGGGAGAAGAGAGGGGGGGGAGAGAGAGGGGAGGAGAGAGTGGGAGGAGAGAGAGTGGTGGAAGGAGAGAGAATTGGAAGGAGAGAGGGGGGAGGAGAAGGAGAGAGGGGGGGAGGAGAAGGAGAGAGAGAGAGATGGGGGCGGGAGGGTGAGGGGAGAGGAGAGAGGAAGAAAAAGTAAGAGAGAGCAGGGAAGAGAGCGATGGTGAGAGGGAGGGTGGGGGGACGCTGCATCATACAGTGGAGGGGTTCACTGGGAAAGAGGCAAAGACAGGGAGGGAGGAGGGAGACAGAGAGAGACAAAGACAGGGAGGGAGGAGGGAGGAGGGAGACACAGGGAGGGAGGAGGGAGACAGAGAGAGACAAAGACAGGGAGGGAGGAGGGAGACAGAGAGAGACAAAGACAGGGAGGGAGGAGAAGACAGAGAGACAGAGACAAAGACAGGGAGGGAGGAGGGAGACAGAGAGACAAAGACAGGGAGGGAGGAGGGAGACAGAGAGACAAAGACAGGGAGGGAGACAGAGAGAGACAAAGACAGGGAGGGAGGAGAGAGACAGAGAGACAAAGACGGGGAGGGAGGAGGGAGACAGAGAGACAAAGACAGGGAGGGAGGAGGGAGACAGAGAGACAAAGAGACAAAGACAGGGAGGGAGGAGGGAGACAGAGAGAGACAAAGACAGGGAGGGAGGAGGAGACAGAGAGACAGAGACAAAGACAGGGAGGGAGGAGGGAGACAGAGAGAGACAAAGACAGGGAGGGAGGAGGGAGACAGAGAGACAGAGACAGGGAGGGAGGAGGGAGACAGAGAGACAGAGACAGGGAGGGAGGAGGGAGACAGAAAGAGACAGAGATAGGGAGGGAGGTGGGAGACAGAGAGAGACAAAGACAGGGAGGGAGGTGGGAGACAGAGACAGGGAGGGAGGTGGGAGACAGAGAGAGACAGAGACAGGGAGGGAGGTGGGAGACAGAGAGAGACAAAGACAGGGAGGGAGGAGGGAGACAGAGAGACAGAGAGAGACAAAGACAGGGAGGGAGGAGGAGACAGAGAGACAGAGACAAAGACAGGGAGGGAGGTGGGAGACAGAGAGACAGAGAGAGACAAAGACAGGGAGGGAGGAGGAGACAGAGAGACAGAGACAAAGACAGGGAGGGAGGTGGGAAACAGAGAGAGACAGAGACAGGGAGGGAGGTGGGAGACAGAGAGACAAAGACAGGGAGGGAGGAGGGAGACAGAGAGACAGAGACAAAGACAGGGAGGGAGGTGGGAGACAGAGAGACAGAGAGAGACAAAGACAGGGAGGGAGGAGGAGACAGAGAGACAGAGACAAAGACAGGGAGGGAGGTGGGAAACAGAGAGAGACAGAGACAGGGAGGGAGGTGGGAGACAGAGAGACAAAGACAGGGAGGGAGGAGGGAGACAGAGAGAGACAAAGACAGGGAGGGAGGAGGGAGACAGAGAGAGACAAAGACAGGGAGGGAGGAGGGAGACAGAGAGAGAGAGACAGAGACAAAGACAGGGAGGGAGACAGAGAGACAGAGACAAAGACAGGGAGGGAGGAGGGAGACAGAGAGAGACAAAGACAGGGAGGGAGGAGGGAGACAGAGAGAGACAAAGACAGGGAGGGAGGAGGGAGACAGAGAGAGACAAAGACAGGGAGGGAGGAGGGAGACAGAGAGACAAAGACAGGGAGGGAGGAGGGAGACAGAGAGAGACAAAGACAGGGAGGGAGGAGGGAGACAGAGACAAAGACAGGGAGGGAGGAGGGAGACAGAGAGACAAAGACAGGGAGGGAGGAGGGAGACAGAGAGACAAAGACAGGGAGGGAGACAGAGAGAGACAAAGACAGGGAGGGAGGAGGGAGACAGAGAGAGACAAAGACAGGGAGGGAGGAGGAGACAGAGAGAGACAAAGACAGGGAGGGAGGAGGAGACAGAGAGACAGAGAGAGACAAAGACAGGGAGGGAGGAGGGAGACAGAGAGAGACAAAGACAGGGAGGGAGGAGGGAGACAGAGAGACAAAGACAGGGAGGGAGGAGGGAGACAGAGAGAGACAAAGACAGGGAGGGAGGAGGGAGACAGAGACAAAGACAGGGAGGGAGGAGGGAGACAGAGAGACAAAGACAGGGAGGGAGGAGGGAGATAGAGAGACAAAGACAGGGAGGGAGACAGAGAGAGACAAAGACAGGGAGGGAGGAGGGAGACAGAGAGAGACAAAGACAGGGAGGGAGGAGGAGACAGAGAGAGACAAAGACAGGGAGGGAGGAGGAGACAGAGAGACAGAGAGAGACAAAGACAGGGAGGGAGGAGGGAGACAGAGAGACAAAGACAGGGAGGGAGGAAGAGACAGAGAGACAGAGAGAGACAAAGACAGGGAGGGAGGAGGAGACAGAGAGACAGAGAGAGACAAAGACAGGGAGGGAGGAGGGAGACAGAGACAAAGACAGGGAGGGAGGAGGGAGGAGGGAGACAGAGAGAGACAAAGACAGGGAGGGAGGAGGGAGACAGAGAGAGACAAAGACAGGGAGGGAGGAGGGAGACAGAGACAAAGACAGGGAGGGAGGAGGAGACAGAGAGAGACAAAGACAGGGAGGGAGGAGGAGACAGAGAGAGACAAAGACAGGGAGGGAGGAGGAGACAGAGAGACAGAGAGAGACAAAGACAGGGAGGGAGGAGGGAGACAGAAAGAGACAAAGACAGGGAGGGAGGAGAGAGACAAAGACAGGGAGGGAGGAGGGAGACAGAGAGAGACAAAGACAGGGAGGGAGGAGGGAGACAGAGACAAAGACAGGGAGGGAGGAGGGAGACAGAGAGACAGAAAGAGATAGAGGGAGAATACGATTAGTTTTATTCAGATTTACCTGGACCTAAGACAGAAATTAGACATGGACAGAGAGAGAGAGAGAGAGAAAGGAGAAGGGTGGGGTGCGGGATTCAGCAAAAGCTGTTTGCTTCTCTCTCTACTTTTACAAAAAGAAAACAGGCTTATGACTCGCTCTGTGGCAATGTTTATTTATTACGCCATGAAAAAAAAAGATAGAAGAAGAAATGACATGATCATATAACTTTTCAAAAACCTTAAAGTTACTGCAGTAAATGTCACGAACTAAAAAAAAATCAAAAAAATCTTTATCTACTTTTTCAGTCATAAAATGTTGTGTCCATGACATTGGCCCCTTCCCACTTTATTTTCGGTATTTTGTGTGTCTCAGTTGTATTTACCTCCTATGCAGGCCGGTGGCCTTGCAGTATAATATTTCTGAGTTCTCTCTCTCTCTCTCTCACGCGCGCAAACACACACACAACACACACACACTCTCTTAATCCCTCCCCACACTGTTCTCTTACGCACGTGGGTGGTCGCCGATACCCTGTCCGTCATCAGTGACCTTATCCACTGACAAAGTACATAACTTTACATTTATATGACAAGGCTTGGTTTATGCCGCCCACTGGCAGTTACTGCTTGTTCTTTTGATTACTGGGCATTGACAGAACACATCGTGTGCGGCCTTTCATCATTTCAAAGGGGATGGGGGGCGGGGGTGGGGGTGGGGGGTAGGGACAGGGGGTGGGGTGGGGGGCGGGGGGGAAAGGGGGCTAAACAGACTACTATTGTTCACACGTACCGTTCATCCTGCAACCGTAGGTCCATTGTTCAAAAGGGGAGAGGGGGGAGGGGTTAACTATCATTGTTCCTACGTACCGCTGATTCCACCTTCCATGTGTAATGCTGTGTTCATATCTGCCGTTTTTGCCCATAATCATACCTGCTGTGCCACGTTCCATAGTGCCTACGTACCCGTGAGCTTACATGCACCCATATATCAGTGTACCCATATGTAGGCATGTACCGGTGTATCTGCATTCCATTGCACCCATGTACCAGTGCACCTGTTTGTAACAATATACCCATGTACTTGCACCAGCGTGCTACAATGTACTACTGTACTCATTCACTACTAATCGCTTTAGTGCTGCAAGTGCCTATATGTACCACAGTAACCCATGTACAAGTGTTCCTATATATACCACAGTAACCCATGTACCAGTGTTCCTATATGCACCGTTGTGACCACGTACCAGTGTACCAATATGCATGCAGAAGAACGAGACAGGGAAACAGAGACAGGCGGGCGGGCAGGCAGGCATACGCACACACACAAACACACACACATTTACACGCACGCGCGCACGTGCGCGCACACACACAGAGTCAGACAGACATTATGGATTATGTAAAACATCGTATTTGAATGTCAGGTTAATATGCACAGCATGCAGGCCAACATTACGTGTATCATTTGCTTTCTAGCTATCAATGTTTACGATTTACGGACATTTCCTCCTCTTGTACATTTACTGTCTTTTTTTTTTTTTTCAAACGTGTCATTCGTTTATTTCAGTGGTCCGGAGCGGAAGAAGAAAAATGGTGTTCGGGGGTGGGGTGGAGGGGTACATGGGAGCGGCGGAGGATGAGGAGAGGAATGGAGGAGGGGAAGGACAAGGAGGAAGAAAAAAGGTGTAAGGGGTAGAGGTGGGGGGGGGGGGGGGGGGGGATAAGAATGGGGAGGAGGAGCGCGCGCGCACACACACACACATTGTCTGCGTTCAGCTTCGAACTTGTGATAGCCATTTCCTGTTAATATGAATGTTTATGTAAATATTGAAGGGTTTCGATGGGGTGGTGTTCGGGGCAAGGGAATTAGAATAATTCTCAATATACTGTTTGTGCATAAAGAGTCGCAGAGTTTTAAAGGCAACACCACTTTCAGGACAGCCTTCCCAAAGCAGACTTTCCTCTGGTGCACAGATTACGCACTGTTCAGTGCTTACAGATGTCAGGGAGCAAGAATACAATGGATGTAAACACTTCACCGAACATTTCCGCAACACACACACACACACACAAGAAGAAGAAAAAAAGAAGAGTAAGCCCAGCGAAGTTGGATATGCTGACGACGACCACCATCAACACTTAACGCACAAACAACGAACTCTCATGCCAAGTCATAAATGAAATCAACGTCAGCTTGGACTGGTATTTTTGGCTGCGTTATGATACCATCGCATTGGCCATGACCCACGTTGCTGCGTGTATCAGGACGGCCAACGGTTATTACATCGACTGCACAGCAGACTAGTAACCATGTATGGATCCTGAATCATTCCTCTCATCCCTCTTTCGCACCGACGCCGTACTTTTCTTCTTCGGGTTTTCAAAATCATATTAATCCGAAAACCCTATTTGGGAACACAATGAAGAAAAACCGATTCTTTATGTGTTGCACAACGGCATCGATTTCTGAGATCCAAAGACTGGCCGGCCGGTTTCCGTTACTCGTTCGCAGCAGTGACAGTGCCAACAACATGCACGTGTTAGGTCAGTGTTCCGAGGTGCACGTGGCTGCATATCACGCGGCACACGTGCAGCATGACCACAAAATTAATGGTCAGGTTTGAAGCCATACTTAATTCCACGACGTTAGGCAAACAGTTGTGTCTTTTAAAAGTAGTACCGAAAGGCTCCCTACTATTTTGTTCTGATAATGGCATGCTGGCCAAGAATTCTCGTTGTTTCTGATCCGGCCCTGCCTCTCCTGCCCTCTTGATGAATACTTTTTAGACCCGTTCGTGTGTGTGTGTGTGTGTGTGTGTGACAGAGAGAGAGAGAGAGAGAGAGAGAGAGAGAGAGAGATGCTCAGTATGCATCTAGCGCACGAAAAAGAACCTATGACAAGGCAGTTGTCCCTGTCAAAAATCTGTTAAACATACACATACGCGCGCGCACACACACACACACACACACACGCACAGGCGCAGGACTCTGTGTGTGTGTGTGTGTTTGTGTGTCAGAGAGAGAGAGAGCGAGCGAGAGAGAGAGAGATTCCCAGTATGCATCTAGCGCAGGTCAGGTCATTAGATCTGCTACTGGTAACCTGTAATCCAGTACAACCTGTTCAGGGTCGGGTTGCCGGCGACTAAACCGGCACTCCCACCGCTCCCTTCCGGGACTGGTGAGGCGGGTGGCTAGACACCCTTATGGAGATCCATAAAAGGGCGTTGGCTCAGGAGAGCCACCGACGGCCATCTAGCTCCACTGTGCTGTGTGCATGCCCCACGCAGTTGGCCCCCGGGGTGTGTCTACCCATGCATGCGAAGGCTGGATCCGGCAGAATCTGCGGAAGAAACCTATCGGTTCAACGGAGAGGAAGGCGGTTACAGCAACGCACTGTGGAGTGCAGAGAGCAAGATGAGACACCGAAAGGATATCTTGGTCATCCACTGCATCCGTGCTCATCCTCCAGTCGTCTCGACTTAGTCTTGCCACTGGAAATTGGTGGACCCGGACGAGAGAGTGAGGTTGACGTTGCGCAACTCCTCTTCACTTTAAACAAACTCATCGCGCAAGTCATCAGTCATCCAAAATGAGCTTTCATCCTTCATCATTTCATCACCCCCAAGTCCTGTGGCGACAGGCGAGCGACGAAACGACAGGTGTGGGTACACTGGCAGTCGCAGTCGCAGACCTGCACGCAGGCGGCTCAGGCCATAGGGTCGTTCTTCGTCGACAGGAGCAGCGATGGAGCTCGGCAGCCGTCTGAGCGTCTGAGCAGCCCTCTTTAGGATTGCACTGCTCACCTCCCTGGCATGAGGAAGGGGCTAGAAAAGGTGCCCTAAAAATTGCCTGCTCCATATCACCCTGGCCAGCATACCGCGGCTGGCGGGGACCCTACATCAGCGGTCGAAACAACAAGAAAGAAAAGAAAAAAACAAGGATCGTTCCTCTCACCATTGGTGCTTGGAACATAAGGACTCTCCTGGACAGAGATAACGCGGACAGACCCCAAAGGAGAACGGCACTAGTTGCATCCGAACTCGCCAGATACAACATTGACATCGCAGCCTTGAGTGAGACTCGGCTTGCAGGTGAAGGCGAGCTCTGTGAACGGGGATCTGGTTACACCTTCTTCTGGAGTGGACGAGGAAGCAAAGAGCGACGTGAGGCTGGCGTTGGTTTTGCAGTAAAAACAGCGCTTGTCAGCAAGCTAGCTGGAATCCCAAAGGGAGTCAACGATAGGCTTATGACCATGAAACTCCCACTGGCATCTGGCCAGAAGCACCTCACCATTGTCAGTGCCTACGCCCCAACCATGACCAACCCGGATGAAGTGAAGGCGAAGTTCTACGAGGACCTTCACTCTGTCATTGCTGCTATCCCTAAAGCAGACAAGCTCATCATTCTTGGGGACTTCAATGCTAGAGTTGGCTCTGACTACATCTCCTGGGATGGAGTGATTGGAAAGCACGGTGTGGGCCACTGCAACCCAAATGGATTGCTTTTGCTTCAGACCTGTGCAGAGCACGAACTGCTGATAACCAACACAGTTTTCTGCCTCCCTACCCGTAACAGGACGTCATGGATGCACCCTCGCTCAAAGCATTGGCATCTCATCGATTATGTCATCGTCAGGAAAAGGAATAGGCAAGATGTACGTGTAACAAAGACCATGTGCGGCGCCGAGTGTTGGACAGACCATCGCCTTGTAGTCTCGAAGCTGAATATTCGAATCCAGCCCAAGAGACGCCCCCAAGGCCAGAAGGCTCCAAAACGGCTCGACATCGCTAAGCTGAAAAACATCACCATCAAACAGTCCTTTGTGGAGCTGCTGGAAGATCGTCTGGAATCCGCCTCTCTGGACAACCAGAATGTGGAGTCTGACTGGAGGACCCTGCGTGAGCTGATCTATAGTACAGCTTCAGAGACCCTGGGACCCATGTCCAGAAAGCACAAAGACTGGTTTGATGAAAACTGTGATGAAATCAAGCAACTTCTGGATGAGAAACGCCGTCTGCATCAAGCCTACCTGAGCAACCCAAAGTCCACATCAAAAAAGGATGTGTACGATGCCATCCGCAGGACTGTTCAGCAAAAGTTACGCCAGATGCAGGATAAGTGGCTGAGTGACAAAGCTGATGAGATCCAGGGATATGCTGACAGGCACGATATGAAGAGGTTCTATGATGCCTTAAAAGAAGTCTACGGCCCCACATCCTCGGGATCATCCCCCCTCCTCAGTGCAGATGGGAATACCTTGATCACCGAGAAGGAGAAAATTCTCGAACGCTGGGCTGAGCACTTCAACAGTGTCTTAAATCGCCCTTCCTCCATAAATGATGAAGCCATAGACCGTCTCCCACAAGTCCCCATCAACGAAGCACTGGACGATCTGCCAACACCTCTTGAGACCCAGAAAGCAATTCGTCTGCTATCCAGTGGCAAAGCACCTGGCGCAGACTCCATACCAGCAGAGGTCTACAAGGATGGAGGCACTGTGCTGACTGAGAAGCTCCATCAGCTGTACTCACTCATGTGGAAAGAAGAGACGATCCCCCAGGATTTCAAAGATGCATCTATCATTCACTTGTACAAGCGAAAGGGGAACCGGCAAGCCTGTGATAACCATCGGGGCATTTCCTTGCTCTCCATCGCTGGCAAGATACTTGCCAGGATCCTATTAAACCGCCTCACAGCACACCTTGACCAAGGTCATTTGCCTGAGAGCCAATGTGGATTCCGGAAAGAGCGCGGAACCACCGACATGGTGTTTGCTGCAAGGCAGCTGCAAGAGAAATGTCAGGAGCAAAATGCTGATCTGTTCTCCACCTATGTCGACCTCACTAAGGCCTTCGACACTGTGAGTAGAGAGGGACTGTGGAAGATCATGGCCAAGTACGGATGCCCTCGGAAATTTATTTCCTTGGTCAGCCAATTCCATGAAGGCATGCAGGCTCGAGTCCAGGACAAAGGCGAAACATCTGCTCCTTTTGCTGTTACAAATGGTGTCAAGCAAGGCTGCGTCCTGGCTCCAACGCTGTTCAGCCTCATGTTCTCTGCAATGCTTACTGATGCCTTCAGAGATGGCGATGTTGGAATCGGCCTAAAGTACCGAACAGATGGTAAGTTGTTTAACCTCAGAAGGCTTCAAGCAAAAACGAAGGTCATGACAGACATCATCAGAGACTTTTTGTTTGCTGATGATTGTGCCCTCAACGCTGGATCTGAAGCTGACATGCAACTCAGCGTTGACAAGTTTGCCACTGCCAGCAGGAACTTCGGCCTTACCATCAGCACGAGGAAAACTGAAGTTCTCCATCAGCCATCCCCAGGGAAACCCTACATTGAGCCCAACATCACAGTCAACGGTCAGAGACTCAGTGCGGTGGAGCGGTTCACATACCTTGGCAGCACACTGTCACGAAATGCGACCATCGACGATGAAGTGAACGTCAGGATTGCAAGAGCAAGCGCAACTTTTGGTAGACTCAGTGCTAATGTCTGGAACAGAAGAGGCATTAGTCTTGAGACCAAGCTAAAGGTCTACAGAGCAGTAGTTCTCCCCACACTACTGTACGCCTGCGAAACTTGGACAGTGTACCAACGACATGCCAAGAAGCTGAACCACTTCCACACAACATGCCTCAGGAAGCTACTGAAGATCAAGTGGCAAGACAAGACCCCGGACACAGAGGTGCTCGCAAAAGCCACCCTTCCCAGCATCTTCACCATCCTGATGCAGTCCCAGCTTCGCTGGGCTGGACACGTGGCGCGCATGCCAGACCATCGGCTGCCCAAAAGGCTCTTCTATGGCGAGCTGCAACAAGGGAAGAGATCACACGGAGGTCAGAAGAAGCGCTTCAGAGATACTCTGAAAGTCTCTCTGAAAGCGTTTGATATCAACCCTGACTCATGGGAGGAATCTGCAGTGGACCGTGACACATGGCGTGCTGCTGTGCACAAAGGCGCCAAGTTGTGCGAGGCCAACAGGACTGCTGCAGCTGTTGAGAAGAGGCAGGCCAGAAAGTCACGGGCAAACAAGCTCCCTGACAATGGTATGCCTGTCTTTGTCTGCCCCAACTGTCAGCGAACATTTCGTGCGCAGATTGGACTATTCAGCCATCTGCGCATTCACAGATAGATTCATGAGCATCCTCCCCCCCACCCCATCACCACCCTCCCCCCATCCCCCAGCTGGATGACAACGATGGTCATCATCGATCTCGATGGACACACACCACCAGCGCACGAAAAAGAATCCATGACAAGGCAGTTGTCCCTGTCAAAAATCACACACACACACACGCACAGGCGCAGGACTGAAAAAAAGGTGAAAGGTACATGGACTGTGCACGTGGTGTCACGCCGTCACCGGAGACAGCAACATTACTTCTATGGGGAGAACTCTGCTGCGGATGAAGTATATTACAATATAACACAGTGTACATATACGTCTGCCTGTTATGCCCATTTTTAGTCGTGTTGGTAACGACACAGAACAACCGGGTGGCCCTCTCTCCCGTCTTCCTGTCACCTGCTCAGTCTCCTCGCTCTTCCAGTTTGGAGTCATGTTGTTTTACTATCACCTCATCCCCCCTACACACCCCCACTCTTCCTACACTTTCCTTACGCACCCATTAAAAAAAAAGAGTGAAAGGAAGTAAGAAAAAAACAAAACGCGTTACAGACAATTATACAAATAATGAGGCCAGGAGACGATATGATTAACAAACAGTAAAGAGTGGTAACTCTCTCCATTACACATGGTACACAACTTCAAGTCGATGATGCTTACGCTACCGATTCAGCTAGCACACAGGTAAATAAAAGGTACATTGGAACAAACCCAGACACTTCCTCAAAAAAGGAAGCACCGGGCCTGTGCTTATACCAATCATTTGACATGTGCACACATGTGTGCTTATTCAGGATTAAAGAGGCTATGCCAGTCTTGAATAAAAGCTAATTTGCGTTTGCACATTTCTTCTGTCTTTGCTGCTGTGTGCACATGTCAAATGATTGGTATAAGGACAGGCCCGGTGCTTCCTTTTTTGAGGAAGTGTCTGGGTTTGTTCCAATGTACCTTTTATTTACCCGTGTGCTAGCTGAATCGGTAGCGTAAGCAGCATCGACTTGAAGTTGTGTACCTTGTGTAATGGAGAGAGTTACCACTCTTTACTGTGCGTTACAGGCAGTTTACGACGAATCAAGAAAATGTGAAAATTCATGGCTCAAACGACGACTCCGAGTCAAGTGTGAAAATAATGTGTATAACCATGGCGGGTGGGTTAATAAACAATGACAGCACGCTCAGTAGAGCCAAATTCTGACTGAAAGCTTGCACTCACCTGATAACCCCCCACCTGGCCACAATAAACTTGGAAATACCGTTTTCCCTTTTCCATTGTCGGGCAGTTGTCTTGGAAAAATCCATGCAAGACTTGTCACATCAGAGAATATATTGTAGCAACAAACCACAAGTTTTAGTCAAGTATTTCTACTTAGTTCTGGGAGTTTATACCTCCATTTACACCACGCAAAGTACCGACACAACTCAATGAAAGTCATCCCAACAACATGACCCGAGTTCGCTCACGAGGCGTGGCATCACGTGCAAGGCATGCGGTTTTATGTTTACATCTTCATCTCTATTTTCCATGGCTTGTCTTTCTAATTTTCCCGTTTAAGAAACTTGTTGATTGTGGAGAGATGTTTCTCAAACAATTTCGTTATTATTGGACAGCTATAAGTCCATCATCCTGACGTAATTTCAAAATTAATTCTTTGTTGGACACTGTCGATCTTTCAATTTCAACGCAGACGACATTAAGTCGTAAGAAAGGGAAAATAACCGAAATCTTCGCTTTTTTTTTTTAATTGTATGTACGAGGTACTCTCCCTTTAATGAACTTGCACTACATGATTTAGGAGTTTTCAGTTGAAAACATAAAACATAAAAGAAGGGGGAAAAACATTTTTCACGAACTTGTGATAGTGCTTCAGCATGGCCGTTTTGTACACATTATTTTGACACTTTATACAGATACAGATACAGAAGCTGGGGCTATAATTAGCCTCACAGCTTTTCCATGTCCCTTCTTAAAATATCTATTTTGGGGTTTGCATTAGCATGCTAATTTGTCTATCAGTTAATTGTCAAAATCATCTTTCTGAGCTAATGATCTAGGGTCGTTATCCAGAAGATTTTTGAAGTGGGTTATAGTGTTAGCTGATGTTGTTACATTTAATAGTACAGTGCATTCCATCCTTTAACAGCTCTGATGCTGAAGGATGATTTGCGAACATTTGTCCTACAAAAATTGTGTATAAAAATTAGTGTTTGAACTTCTGGTTATATCAGATTTGTTAGTTCCAAAATGGAGTCAAAGTTTTATAACCGCTGGTCTTCCCCCCTGCCTCCCCTTGCTCCATCCCTTCCCACACATCTTCCTAACCCACCTTGAAAAAAACAGAAAAAGTAAAGATGAGAACAGCAGTCTATGTCTCAATAAATATGTAAATTACATGGCTGTCAGACAGGCGGATGGAGAGAGAGCCTTTCACATTTATACTTTCACCCCCCCCCCCTTCACCCCCCCTCCCCCACCTTCTCTGTAACATCATTTCTCAACCATTCTGACCCTTCCCCCCCACCCCCTCGGATTGCAAAATGTGTATCACACTTACAAGTTTTTATCCCGACACCTTGTTGCCAAGTTTTACACACACCTATCCCCCCCATCCCCACCCGGGACCTTTTAAAAAAAAAAAATTTTGTTCCCAACTGATTTAAGCCCTCTTGGGACAAGGAAGACACAAGTAAAAAATGAAACACGTTAAATAAATACAGTAACAATGTCTCTAACATAGATACATGAAAATTAAGTCATGCTGAAATCAGAAATTTCTGCTGTGTATTTGGCAAAGAATTGTCTTGTCAAAAAAAACAAAAACAAAAAAAAACACACAAAAAAACCAACCAAAATGCTTTTATTGTAGTCATTCAGTTGACTTCGTGGAACACTTTTTCTACAACTGCCCAGTAGCACAGGATTTTTGGACATATATTGAAAAGACAATCATGAAAAGACAATCTATCAACAATTAGACATCAAATTGAAATCATCAGGTGCAGATATAATAATGTTTGGTGTCAAAAATTCCCCTCAGCTCAAGTAAAACTACCATCATATCAATCTCATTATTTCAGGTGGAAAAAATGTGTAACAGATGAAAAAAAAAATTTAACAACAAAAAAACAGAACCTTCTTCGTCTCATTTTACATTTGAGCAGGAAATGAAAATCAGCAAACACACACACACACACACACACACACACACACACTTTGCCTCAGGACAGTGTTTTGAAATGTGGGGAAGAAACAGAAACCACATGACTACAATAGCTAAAAAGGAATAAAATAAGATAAAATTAAACAGACATTACAGCAAGAAGAATACAAAAGCCATCTGGCTTCAAACAAAAACTGGATGGTGATAAATTCAAACAACTTGATTTGAGGAATTCACTCAAATTTAAAAGAACTTTTTTTTTTCATATATTTTCATCAAGAAAACAATTCTAAGTATATTTTCATGGAATTAATTGAGGTCGTCAATGACAGTATTTAGAGCACTGCAAAACAAAATCAAATCAATCTTCTGTTACTCTCCTGTTACAGTCTCTACAAAAATGCTTGCCTTCATGAAAATCATCATCATCATCACCATCGTCAAAAACAACAGCAGCAGCAGCAAAACATCACCCTCATAACTTTTGCATTCGCTCTTTCTCAAGATAGTTCACAACCCTTCACATCTATCATAACATCAGTCTACACACACACACACACACACAAAACATACACACGTTCACATATACACCAACACAATTTGAAGAACACACAAAGACATCTAACTCTTTTAACACATAAAAGAATTGTAAAATATTTGTTTAATTTGTCCTCAAAATAAGAAACCTTTAAAAATGAAAGAATACATAATCATACCCCCCCCCCCCCCCCCTTTCTTTTACAATACAGGAATGTAATGAATATATGAATGTACAAGCTTGTATATTGTGCCTACAGCTGTAACATGACATATGTCATTTTGTGAATACACACACACACACACACACACACACAACACTGACACACACACACACACACACACAACACTGACACACACACACACACACACACAACACTGACACACACACACACACACACATCACTCACACACACACAAGGATCTGGACAGAAAAACAACACAACACACCCGGAGGAAAAGTGGAAGGCTGGGAAAGAGCGAGATGATGACGACAAAAATGATGATGTGATAACAATTAAAAAGCTGAAAGAATGCAGAAGAAAAGAGCAGAATACTAAGCAGGAGCAGCAATGTAATGGGAGTGTGGACTTTTTTCTTTTCTTTTTCTTTTCTGCACACGTCCTAAGATAACCCCATAGATAATGTAACCGTCTGAATCTTTATCATTTAGCATTCACCATAATATTAGCCTTTGATGTTCAACAAAACACTTAGTCATTTGATTCTGATACAGCACTCAAGGCAAACATTAGCAGAAAGTGAGGTAAAAATGATGATGGAAGGAACAAAAAAAAAAAAAAAAAAGAAACAAAAAGATATAAAACAACAACAACAACAAAAAAAACAAAAACACGAAAGACAAAAAAAAAAAAAAAAAAAAGAAAAAGAAAAAAAGAAAGAACCTTCCAGGGATGCTGAAACTATCC
Source organism: Babylonia areolata (assembly GCF_041734735.1). Lineage (NCBI taxonomy): Eukaryota > Metazoa > Mollusca > Gastropoda > Neogastropoda > Buccinidae > Babylonia > Babylonia areolata. The sequence continues at coordinate 12,424,745 of NC_134900.1, read as the reverse complement.
TGCTCACTTGCAGAACTTTTAGGCATCCACTGATTTCTCTTAAAACAGAAAGTGAGGTTCACATTAATCAAACCTTTCAGAGCAAATTTTTGGTACAAACTTGTAAACACACAAAGCAAATGTAAGTAAAAACTTACATAATCACATCGATCAGTTCAATAATCCAAATTAGATGACCAGCAAGTGTCTCCCCTTCACATGAACACATATGCACACATGCATCTAAGCTGTGTGTCAAAAAAAAAAAATCTACATTAAAAAAATGGTTGTTGGAAACGTGCTGGAATTAATGTAAAACAGATATCATAAATTGTGGTGTGTGAAAAATGTCACCATTGGTGTAAAACATAGTAGGAATGTTTTTATATGGGGTATGACACAATGTAAAAAAAAAAAAAAAAAAAAAAAATGTGAGAAGAAGGGCTTTAAGATATAACAAGTAGAGAAATATTACAAACTGTTAAATACAATGATAAGTAATTATTTAAATTATGGAGTGATTTGAATTCATGATAACCTTTTTATTAAAAGGTAGACACACATGCAGAAAGTATCGCTGCACGAACAATGGACATGTATTAATGTAACTATGACTTCTTTTTTTTTTAATTATTATTCCCAGCCTCCCACCCTCAAGACATTAGGACTGGGATCAAGCTGCTGCAGTTTTGTGTCAGAATGTTGTTACTGTCATTCAATTAAGTTAACTGGTCCACTCAGTTTCAGTTTCAGTAGCTTAAGGAGGCGTCACTGCGTTCAGACAAAACCATATACGCTACACCACATCTGCGAAGCAGATGCCTGACCAGCAGCGTAACCCAACGCTTTTGTCAGAATGTTGTTACTGTCATTCAATCTTCTTCATTGAAACTTTCATTTGTGCTTTCAGTTGGTGGTAATTTGCAAGACTGTGTGATGCAGACATGCCAACCCCTGTCAAGTGTAATTTGGTAGGTACACTCAGACTCCGAGCCATGCCAGCAAATGTACATTTTATCTACAAGGCATTCAGACAGTTTGGCCTACCTGCAACATGGTGCAACTCCTACAATTAAGCTGACTGGTCCACTCAATGCTGCTTCAATGTAAACACGCACGCGATTAACTGAGCATCATCACGTGAGACCAAGGTTAGTAGTGACTGCCCTGGCCTCGTGATTGATAGGTCTAGAGCATCTGGATAATGTTACGACAGGAAAGCATAAGACCATGCTGTGTATTCGAAAAAAAACTCGTCCGAATACTTTTGACGTTGGCGTTACATCAGAACAAACTGTGATCGAGCGTAACAAAACACGGCGAAATCGTAACAGTTGGCAACTCAGTGTGCGGCCATTGGGGATATAAAGACTTAAAAATCTTGACCTTATCTTTGAATCAGAACTCAGCCTACGTAACCTATGATCAGTATCCGTTAAAATACCAGAACACTGAGTCAGGCCCACAAAAAATCCTGAGGGTAGTATTCAGTGTGCACATATATATTATTGTACTTAGGTGTAGAGCTTGTGGAGAGGGAGGGGATTGAGTGAGTAAAGGAGACATACACACAGAGTGAGAGGGTGTGTGTGTATGTATACCATGCTTCTCTTTCAGGGAATATGATTTTGTGTGAAACCATCATGTATGTGTAATATATGTTGCATGGTCTTGTAAGTGTTTGAACATGACATTGGGAAGAAGACATTAAAAACATGAGGAAAAAAAAAGAAAAGAAAAGACAGCAGAAAGGAGAAAAATGATGATGGAAGGACAACAAAAAAACCAAAAAAAACAACAAAAGACCAAAAGATTAAAAAAAAATTAAATTAAAAAAAAAAGATACAAAAGACAACCAAAAAAAAAAAAAAAAAAGATACAAAAGACAACAAAAAAAAAGAACCTTCCAGGGATGCTGAAACTATCCTGCTCATTTGCAGAACTTTTAGGCATCCACTGATTTCTCCTAAAAAAAAAAAAAAAAAAGACAAAAAAAAAAGACCACTTCTTTGGATGTTTGAAACAAGTGCGCCAAGATCAATCATTACATGTTGTCTAAAGTGATGAAGCAGCAAGATTAAAGAGACTGACTGCAAACCAGCTGTCACTGGAAAATGCTACATTCCAGGGCATACAATGGAGGAGTGGTAAAAGGCTTCGCCCCCAGCACTTCACAGATCAACTGCTTAGAATCTTTTCCAAGAGGGGGAAATTGTGACGGTCTTGACGGGCACAATAGCCGAATGGTTAAAGCGTTGGACTTTCAATCTGAAGGTCCTGGGTTCAAATCACGGTGACAGCGCCTGGTGGGTAAAGGGTGGAGATTTTTCTGATCTCCCAGGTCAACATATGTGCAGACCTGTCAGTGCCTGAACCCCCTTTGTGTGTATACACAAGCAGAAGATCAAATATGCACGTTAAAGATCCTGTAATCCATGTCAGCGTTCGGTGGGTTATGGAAACAAGAACATACCCAGCATGCACATCCCCGAAAACGGAGTATGGCTGCCTACATGGCGGGATAAAAACGGTCATACACGTAAAAGCCCACTCGCGTATATACGAGAGAACGTGGGAGTTGCAGCCCACGAACGCAGAAGAAGAAGAAGAAGAAGAAGTGACTGTCTCAAATACACACAAAACACACCTTGACAGATGGTCTACTATGTCAAAGGCAAAGATCTTCTAGACATGAACCATGTCTGTCTAATGCCATTTGTTAACACCATTTTTATTCACAGCATATGTGCTAAGATCATTCAGCTTTGACAGGTATATAAAAAAAATTTTTAAAAAAAGAAAAAGAAAAAAAAACCCATGAACAAAGAAATCATCATATCAACTGGGCTCAGCTGAAGGACAGGTGTCAACAGAAGGCTTTTTCTAACTGTAGGAAAAACCTGGTTAAATTAAAATACTTTTTTCCCAGCGTATCAACCGATCAACAACACTGGAGATTTTCCCTCACAAACACATGATTGTATGATAAAATTACAAATTGATTAATCTCATATGTTTCTGATCCAAAAGCAAATAACATCAAGGATTATCAATCGCTAATGTCATACTAATCGCTAATGTCATACATATCTATCAAAAAAGGTGAAAATAACAGTACTTTTAAGGGAAATATCAGTTCATGATGCAACGATTTTTAAACACACAAGCCAATGTGCACCATAATTATCCATAACAGTAGAAGAATGTTAATGAGAGACAGGATACATATATGTTGATGAGCACTGGATCTATAACATTCAATGGATTAGTCACCTTGTTTTATCTACACAATGATGTATACAACAAGAACAAAGGAAACGCAATTCCAGCACCCAGCAACTAGTTTTTGTGATTCCTGTTCACATTTTACTTAACTAAGCATGTGCATATGTGTGAGTGGTGATGCATGTGTGTGTGCCAGTGTACTGGCACTGCAGAAGAGAGAAAAACTGCAACCAATTTTTAAAAATTATTTTTCTTGGTATATTGAAGATTTTAGGCTCATAAAGCTGCATTTAAAAAACAAACAAACAAAAAAACAAAAACAAAAACAAAAACAAAAAACAACAACCCATCTCCAATGCACTTGCACAACAAGAACATGATATTCTTTGATATTCTGTCAGAACTGTCTTTGTATATTAAAGCTTTCAGGCTCGTAAAGCTGCATTTAAAAACAAACAAAAAACAACAACTCTAATCCCCTTTGCAACTAGAACATGATATCCTTTGATGTTCTGTCAGAACTGTGCTGAAATCTGTAATCCATAATGCTCACAACAGTATCTCAGATATTTCATTTCTTCAAAGATTAACAGATTAATAATAAATGATCTATTTTAACAACAAGTCTTAATAATATCCGTTCCAAAGGAGGAATGAAAAAAAAAAAAAATTTTTTTTCAAGCACTTCTTGATGTGATTAAGATGACATGGAAAAAAAAAATGCATTCTAATACTGTTGTTGAAAATCTGATCAGACAGATGCAGAAGGAATTAACCCATCAGTGTTGTGATAAAGAAATGTGAGCAGCTAAAATCAAAGCTAAGCAACTGGTAAATGTCTCTAATACTGGCTGAAAAATCACCATTATCAAGAATAACTCTGCGTGAAAAAAACAACAACAACAAGAGAGGCAAGGCCTTCAAGACTCACTTGTGATAAATTACGTCCCCTAGCATTAATTACAGAGTAATTTCCCCTTTTCACTATCTGCACCAAAACATTTGCAAAATAAATAAAAATTCCATGCTTAGCAAAAGAAGTTCCTGTTTGAACAAAAAATATTAATGACTTCTCTTGTTGTTGTGTCAGAATAAGAGGTCAAAGTGCCAAGTTTAGAGAATACAAAAAATATAAATATAACAGTAAATGCAGTTTGCATATAATTAGGCTTCTTTTTTTTTTCTTTTTTTTTTTTGTGCCCATCCCATAGGTGCAATATTGTTTTAAACAAGATGACTGGAAAGAACTGAATTTTTCCTATTTTTATGCCAAATTTGGTGTCAACTGACAAAGTATTTGCAGAGAAAATGTCAATGTTAAAGTTTACCACGGACACACAGACAACCGAACACCGGGTTAAAACACAGACTCACTTTGTTTACATAAGTGAGTCAAAAAACCACCAAACAACCAGCCAAAGAAGCAACAATTTGATATTTCACAGCTTACCCATTGCAGTTTGATAAATATCATTAGCAACAAACCACACGCTCTTTTCAGCTTTCTTACTGCTGACAAGCAAACAGTACAACCATTGAAAAAGACAGCTTGATTTGTGTTGTTTATGACCTGTGCAACTAGCTCAAAGGAATGAGAAGGGAAGGGAAGTAATCGTTCTGTGGAAGATGGTTTTAAAGGAAAAGGTAACTCCTTCACAGACCATGTAATAATAATAATAATAATCATGGATACTTATATAGCACACTATCCAGAAATCTGCTCTCGGTGCTTTACAAAAACGCTTTTGTTAACATATAACATTACATCTATGTTACATACACACACCAAAATGTGACTACACACACACACACACACACTGCATACATACATGTAATTAAAATAAATAAATAAATAGATAAATGAATAAATAAACGAATAAAACAAATTAAGAAATTTTTTTTTTTAATGGAATCAGAAGCTTGAATAGGCAATACCGTACAATGTCAGAAGTTTGTGTGGAATACTCTCAGACACAAACATCTGTGAACACGTGTACACAAAATGAGCATTCATAATTTGAAAACGTGTCAGGTTTGGTGTCTTTATCTTAAACTTTATCTTTTGTTGCTTATTGCCCAGCCAACCAACCACACAGGCCCATATCAGGACTGAAAAACTTTAAATATCGCTTCTGTAGAAACTAAAAAAACAAAACAAAAACAAAAACACTGACAAGGAAAATACTGTTATATTCATACACATAAACCTGGGACATGCCTCTGATGTTGACAAATCCATCAGTATTTCATCAGTGGATTAAAAAAAACAACCAAACTAATCCAAACACAGTTGACAAATCCATCAGTATTTCATCAGAGGATTAAAAAAAAAAACCCAAAACAAACTAATCCAAACACAGACATAATTATACATAATAAACAAAATGATAAATAATAACAGGCATACAAAATCAAAAATTTGCCAACTGGCACATTACACATGCATCCCAGGTGCCAAAATAAACACCACCCAATGTAATAAGAGAACCGAATTACCCACTCCAGAAAAAAAAAGAGAAAATATTCAAGGCTTTCTAGAAAAATATAGGTGAATGGACTGTCAGGACAGAAAAATAAGAAAGGATGAGACGACAGAAAGAAAGAGAGCGAAAGAAAAACACACAATTCCAGCACGGATTTTCCAGACAGCAGGAACACTGAGAAACCTCTGGCATCCCCAAGGGGGGGCAGGTTGGGTGTCGATTTTCGATTAAATCAAATCTGAACTCAAACTGTCAATTCTTTCACCCCTGTAAAGGTGAGAAGGATGTCACAAATAACAAATCCAAGAATATGACACAACTGTTAAATGCACTTACATTCCCAAACATTCATGCTTCTAACATACGCACAATACGATGGAGTCTCCCGTCGGACCAACGGATGTGTAGGCAGGCAGGCTTATCTGTCAGTGTGTGTCCTCATATGGGAGAAGAGGCAACATGCGCACAATAGCCGAGTGGTAAAGCGTTGGACTTTCAATCTGAGGGCCCCTGGTTCAAATCTCACCTGTTGGGTAAAGAGTGGAGGTTTTTCCGATCTCCCAAATCAACACGTGTGCAGACCTGCTAGTGCCTGAACCCATTTCATGTGTATATGCATGCAGAAGATCAAGTGCCCATGTTAAAGATCCTGTAATCCAAGTCCATGTTTGGTGGGTTATGGAAGCTAGAACATACCCAGCATGCACACCCCTGAAAATGGAGTATGGCTGACTACACTGCAGGGTAAATAAACAAAAGTCATACAAGTAAAATTTTACATGTCTGTCTGAGTGTGTATGTGTATGTGCCTGGAATCTGATTAAATTACACAGGAACTGAAAGATGAGCGCCCAATGGCAGCCGTCAGTCAGCTCAACCCAAGTAGGCAGCCTGTTGTGCAAATGACCCCAAGTTTGTAAAACGCTTCGAGTTTGGTCTCCGACCAAGGATAGGCGATATATAAATATCCATATCATATCATATCACATGAAAAATTAGCAGAAAAAAAGAAAGAAAGCTTACACAGATCTGCCAACCCCTGGGCTGACTTAGCGGGAACAGATTCAATATCTGAGGGTAATGTTCTGTCAAAACAGCACACATAACATATCTCATGCCCTAGTTTAAGTTTAAATAGACCCTAGTTTAAGTTCACACACTTTCATTTATTGTTGAAAAAGCACAAAATAACAACTTGTGGCCTTTGATAGATACTTGTAACGTGAATACTGATTGGCTGGCAAAAAATTGGTCGGCAGAAGTGCATATATGGGCAAAGGTTGACTACACAGTGAGTTGATGCGTCATCACTATTCAAATGATACAGTGAGCTGATGTGCCATCATGATTCAAACAACACACAAAGGAAATTTTCTGTCTAAAATTACGTTTAAATAACATACTTACCGTGACCCAACTAGTGCAGACTCCGGCAGGGGTCTGACATTCCTGTCCTGTGCAAACTACTATCCGCCTATGCGGAGAAAATGAAAGTACTACGGCCGGAAGTAGGTAACCTCCCCTTTGTCCCGCTGGCTAGCGCCCTCTTTTTCCGGCAGCTATTATGACTCCTGTTCCTGTGCTCTTCATAAGGCTAAGTTTTTTTCGTATTTTCTGTCTGTCTGTCGATTCTCTGGCATTCTTTTTTTTGAGAGGGTGGGGAGTGGAGGATAGGAGGCTGTGTGAAACTGGGGAATGCAGTATAGGTTGGGGAAACGACGGGCGCAATAGCCGAGTGGTTAAAGCGTTGAACTTTCAATCTGAGGGTCCCGGGTTCGAATCACGGTGACGGCGCCTGGTGGGTAAAGGGTGGAGATTTTTACGATCTCCCAGGTCAACATATGTGCAGACCTGTTAGTGCCTGAACCCCCTTCGTGTGTATACGCAAGCAAAAGATCAAATACGCACGTTAAAGATCCTGTAATCCATGTCAGCGTTCGGTGGGTTATGGAAACAAGTACATACCCAGCATGCACACCCCCGAAAGCGGAGTATGGCTGCCTACATGGCGGGGTAAAAACGGTCATACACGTAAAAGCCCACTCGTGTATATACAAGTGAACGTGGGAGTTGCAGCTCACGAACAAAGAAGAAGAAGAAGAAGAAGAAGGTTGGGGGAATAAAGTCCCCCCCAATGAGGAATGCTTGCCAGCTCTGCTTTCAGAACAATGACATATCAAACTGACTTGTCTGGTTATAAACAGAAATGTTTGCTTATCAAAAAATGTTTGGAAATGGAAAAGAAACCCCAACCCCCCCCCCCCCCCCCCCCCCCCCCCCTGTAATCCTGTTGGAGTATTCTCCTGAAGAATAATGATCGTACCTATAAATGTTGCTAAACAGATCAGAACAGTGTGGCCCACACACAAGATTTCAGAGGGCAGATGAGGCAGTAGTTAACCCAACCTGTAGAACACTGCTGTGCATCTCATGTGTCCCTTTGCTCTGCTTGACTTTAATGCAATTCTACACAAACTTTTATGAGTCACCAAAATGGGTGCTCGTTTAAGTTTCTGGTGAAAACAATTACAAAACTGACATAAGCAGAAAAGCAGCGACACTTAATAATGTGTGAATACAATCATCACTGTAATAAAACACTTAACCCTCAAAACATACTCAAACTAGAGCCATTCACAGAATGCCACCCTTTTGCCTTTTCAAGTATTCTGATATGAAAAGCAATCCCCAAGCAATAAATAGCAGCAACTCACAATGGAAAACCATTCCGAGACTGGTCCAAAACAGACACGAGTGAAGGATCTTTGTTGTTGCCCCACATGCCGGTGGGAATAAAGGGCAGGGCTCAGCCGCCCATATTTTCTCCCCCTCCACTAGACCCTGAGTGGTGGTCTGGACGCTAGTCATTCGGATGAGACGATAAACCGAGGTCCCGTGTGCAGCACGCACTTAGCGCACGTAAAAGAACCCAAAGCAACAAAAGGGTTGTTCCTGGCAAAATTCTGTAGAAAAATCCACGTCAATAGGAAAAACAAATAAAACTGCACGCAGGAAAAATACAAAAAAAGAAAAAAAAGGGTGGTGCTGTAGTATAGCGATGCGCTCTCCCTGGGGAGAGCAGCCCGAATTTCACACAGAGAAATCTGTTGTGATAAAAAGAAATGCAAAATACAAAATAAATAGGCAAGCACAAAGGAAACCAACACCATGTATATATCAACCCTCAATATATATCTATATAACCCCATGAAATCTTGCTAAACTCGCTGCCTATTCTGCAAACAGCCAGTAAACTGTTACACTGTATTATAATCCATCACCAAGTCTATGTACTTCAACTGATAATGCACCATGTATTACCCGCTTGAAGACTGTAATGGCATCCAACATTAGTGTGCTTCTCTAATACAGTAACAACCAGTAACAGCTGCCTTACATTACACTGAAACCACTTCTGCTGGCAGACAAACCGGCAGACTACACTGGATATGTTTGCATGGATAAGAAACTGGTAAAGCGTAAGTAAACAACTACTGCTTGAGCTAAATGCAATGACTGCTTGAGCTCAGCTCATTGTTAATCAAAGTTAGTTAAGTTGAATTACCAAGGCAAAAGATTATGCTTCAGATTTTGATAAAGTAACAGAAAAAAAAAAATCCAATACAATACTAGAAGTTAACAAGATACTGCTTGAACTTTGTTTATACAATCACGCTCAATTACAAAACAAAGATTATGCTCTATATTCTATCAAACAAACAACAACAACCCCAAAAAACCCAAACAATAAAGCATTTCAACCCCTAAAAAGCATGTAAAAAAATCAGTGACTCATGGGTGAAGACCTGAAAACGACACAGCCCCAAAATAAGGAATGTGTGTGTCAAGGCACAGAACAAACATTCTTTTATCACAAACACTGCCACCAGCGGACGATCGCTCCACACAACCTCAGGAGAAGCGTGCAGAGTAGATCACCATAGCGGCGGCAGCCAGGAGGAGGGGAGAGGAGGAGGAGTAGGAGGAGGAGGGACCACGGGGCGCCGACCCTGTGCCCCCCCTGGGCTTGGGGGTGGTGTAGGTGGGTAAGTCTGCGCCAGACGGAGCCGACACCAGGTCCGCAGGGAACAGGCTGTCCCGAGTGAAGCACCAGTCCTCTGCAAAGTCACATCATGCTGCTGATACACGTACACACACGAAGGGGGTTCAGGCCCTCCCTAGCAGGTCTGCACATCTGTTGACCTGGGAGATTGGAAAAAAAAAATCTCCACCTTTTACCCACCAGGAACTGTGACCAGGATTTGAACCATGGGCTCTTAGACTGAAAGTCCAACGCTTTAACCACTTGGCTGTTATGCTCTTCGTGTGTGTGTGTGTGTGCGTGTGTGTGTGTGTGTGTGTGTGTGTGTATGCATGCGTGCGTGCATACGTGTGTGTGTGGTGTGTGTGTGATTGTGTGTGTGACATGATTTGTGTGTGTGTGTGTGTGTGTGTGTGTGTGTGTGTGTGACATGATTTTTGTTTTGTGGATCAGGGCATGGATAGCCTGTGTGTTAGCACACTCTACCCACACAGCCTTTCTAACCCACCCACCCCCAACCTCCCTCAACACACACACACACACACACACACACAAAACATAACAAAACTCTGTAAATACATACTGGGCTTAGAGAGAAAAACAACAAAGCTCCCAATGTTTGATGAACTTGGATGTTTTCCTGCCAGTGCTGAAATGATATTGGTGTCAGACATTGGGTTCTTGCCTAGCATGCTGGCGGACAGCTCATCCAATCTTCAGCAAACATATCTTCTTCTTCTTCTTCGTTCGTGGGCTGCAACTCCCACGTTCACTCGTATGCACACAAGTGGGCTTTTACGTGTTTGACCTTTTTTACCCCGCCTTATAGGCAGCCATACTCCGCTTTCGGGGGCGTGCATGCTGGGTATGTTCTTGTTTCCATAACCCACCGAACGCTGACATGGATTACAGGATCTTTAACGTGCGTATTTGATCTTCTGCGTGCGTCTACACACGAAGGGGGTTCAGGCACTAGCAGGTCTGCACATATGTTGACCTGGGAGATCGTAAAAATCTCCACCCTTTACCCACCAGGCGCCGTCACCGTGATTCGAACCCCAGACCCTTAGATTGAAAGTCCAACGCTTTAACCACTCGGCTATTGCGCCCGTCAGCAAACATATCAAAACGTGCCAATATACCAAAATACAGACTGTAATGATTCTATTGACTCAATGCACTAGATTACCAGATCTGGCAATGCAGATGCTGAAAGAATAACGACCTTCTAGTACCCCAAATCTAAACAGTAACACACATCAACTAAGTGACATGGACTGAACAGATAATTTACAGATTTAGACAGCGCTTATGAATAACACCTGAAAAGATAACAGGACTGAAAGCAGAAAACATATTCCCATTCTGTACCTTATTAACTCACTCGGTACGGCCAGTCCTCTCTTCTCCTCTACACAGACCCCTTGGATGTCCAGTGGGTGTCTGAATGACCCAACCTTTAGCTTCCGTCGTCAGAATTGTGGTATTCTTTGTCAACATTCACGTCTTCAGTATAAGAGCCTTCCACTTGCAATATTTTGATGATGGTAATTGGGGTGAAACACTGTTAACGTCGTCTCTTTCGCCGTTCGTATGGAAAGAGTTAACACATTGTGTCTATAGACTCTTCTGAGGATCACAACACTGTAATAAGTCTCAGTCTGAGTCTCACACATGTGCACACTGTGGATGTGCATATGGGTGTGGCCAGCTGAATGCACATGATGACGGGCACATCTGAGTGGTTAAAGTACTGGACTTTCAATCTGAGGGTCCTGGGTTCGAGTTTGGTCATGGCGCCTGGTGGAAAAAAGGTGGAGATTTTTCCCATCCCCCAGGTCAACATATCTGCAAAACATGCTATTGCCTGAACCTCCTCCATGAGTACATGTATGCAGAGTATAAAAAAAAAAAAAGCAATTTAAAGATCCGATAATCCATGTCAGCGTTCCATGGGCTATGGAAACAGGAATATAACCAGCATGTACACCTCCGAAAACAAAGTATGGCTGCCTACATAGTGCAGTAAATATGGTTGTGGACATAAAATCCCACTCTTACATACATGTGAACGCGGGTTTTGCAGCCCATGAACTCAGAAGATGAAGAAGAAGAAGGCACGTGATATATCTATATTCATTTCTTCTCTCTCTCTCTATCTATCTCTCTCTATCACACACACACACACAAACACACACACACTGAAGTGAGCAGACGACTCACCATAGTCAGGAGGACTGAGGACCAGCCTGTACCAGAAAGTGACGTCAGCCTCTCCACACTGGCTGTCACACAGGAACTCTACGTAGGTGGTGTCACCTGGGGTCTCCCAGCAGAGCGCAACTGTCCCCTGCAATATATCATTCACCCGTACTCTGAGCTTTAACTCATTCTACCCCACAGCTACATGCCTGCTACTTCTTCTTCTTCTGCGTTCACTCGTATGCACACGAGCGGGCTTTTACGTGTATGACCGTTTTTACCCTGCCATATAGGCAGCCATACTCCGTTTTCGGGGGTGTGCATGCTGGGTATGTTCTTGTTTCCATAACCCACCGAACGCTGACATGGATTACAGGATCTTTAACGTGCGTATTTGATCTTCTGCTTGCATATACACACGAAGGGGGTTCAGGCACTAGCAGGTCTGCACATATGTTGACCTGGGAGATCGTAAGAATCTCCACCCTTTACCCACCAGGCGCCATCACCGTGATTCGAACCTGGGACCCTCAGATTGACAGTCCAACACTTTAACCACTCGGCTATTGCGCCCGTCGATGCCTGCTACAACTCTCCCCTGGACCAGCACTACAGGAGACCACTGCAGTAAAAAGTGGGGCGGTATGAGTTAACTCGTACCAGAGTAGAATGACTTAGAGAAACGTCCCCTGCAATATCAACCATACTCTGTGGTTAAAAGTGTCCCCCACACCCTGTGGCTAAAACTATCCCCTACAACATCACCCATAATAATTCTGTGGTTAAAAATGTCCCCTGCTATATCACCCATTCTCCATGGCTAAAAATGTCTCCTGCAAAATCACCCTTACTCTGTGGTTAAAAATGTCCCCTTCAATAACACCCACACAAGTGGAAGAAATAAACAGGCTTCAAAACCCAAAATGTTCTATCTAAAAGTGCTATTGCAGAAAAAAAACAAGAGGCAAAGCCTTCAAGACTCACTTGTGCTTCACGCTTTATCCAGTAAAGGAATCATGAGGAGAAAAAAAAAAGAGATTTAAAAAATCATTGAAAAGTACTCTGTATCAAATATGATATATAAGATAAGCTTGGGAGAAAAAAACTTAAAAAAAAAAAAAAAGGCATACAAGTGGGATCGAACCACGCATGTTCAGTTCTGATGCAAGCAGACAAATCCCCAAGGCTGCAACATATCTGACGTCAAATGGCTAAATTTAAAACTTAAAGCAATGTTGACGTGTTCTTCTTCATGCGATTAATAGACATGTTTGTAGTGGACGTAATAATACTGTTTAAATCATGTTTTTGGGTTTTTTTATCATATCTCAATATTTTTTTTATTTCCGCGGTAAAGGAGACGTTGCCATCTCCTTCAAGCACATCCAACACACTGTAGATCTCTAGTCTACAACAGGCTGAAAGAAACGATCAAATCAATTTTTCTTTTATGTTCATTCCAGTTAATTCAGTGTCCACTTTAGAATATTTGTATGCAGTAAACACGCCGATGGTGTAGTTAGTATCACGTAAGTATTCTGTCCAGAACCTGTGTTTCTTTCCTTTTAACTGTGAACAAGAAAAACGAGGTCATGTCGTCTTTGAAAACAACCTACCTTCTAGGTCGGCCAAACACAGTGGAAAGCAGTTTTTAGAATTTTCGGATTTCGGAACACATCTCAATGAAATAAACCGTTAATGATTCGGAAAAACGGCTTGATTTGGGAGACTTACAACCTGTTATTGGTATGACTGTGAAGAGTTTTTGGTAATGGCAGACAATAAGTATTTCCAAAGAAAATGGCAATGTTAAAGTTTACTACACACACACACACACACACACACAACCGAAAACCGAGTTAAAACATAGACTCACTTTGTTTGCACAAGTAAGTCACAAATGCAATACTTAAAATAATAAGTCACTGTTGAATTTGTTCTTAGCCATGAGGACTGTGTGTGAAGTATTTTTACATCAGTTTTTCTTACCTCAAAACACTCACGTGCTGAATCCTGGTCTTTCACACTGAAAAATTACACCAGTCACATTTCAATGTGCAAATTCATAATCAACGATTGAATGGGAAACATAAATGCTGTCATCAAGAATTTAAAAACAAAAAATTGGTATTTTGAGGTGTATGTAAGTTTTTCAGTGACAGCCTTTCAGCAGATTTAGTATACAGCAAGCTACTGCACACACTGCATCTCAGTGAAGAGATGAGCTTGTGTCCAGTTTATAGCAAACAAATTTCACTGGAAAACAATGCAGTACTTTAAAAAAAAAAAAAAAAGTTTTTATGTGTGAGTCTAACCAGCCGGCATTCTTGTTTCCAATAAACATAAATCAAATCCAAACCTATATTTGTAAGTGTAGAACTAGAAGTGAACAAGTATTTTATTGTATTGTACTGTATCTTTTTTTTTTTTTTTTTTTTGTCTCAGCGGGTTCCTCTGTGTGAAATCAGGGCTGCTCTACTCAAACAGAGCATGTCACAAAAGTATGGTGCCACCTATTCTTTTTTTTCTTTTTTCTTTTTTGTGTGTGTGTGTGTGTCTCATGTAAGTCGCATTTATTTCATTATCAAAGTGGATTTTTCTGCAGATTTTCCCAGGGACAAACCCCTTTGTTGCTGTGGGTTCTTTCAAGCCACATACAGGATATCTGCTTATCATCTCATCTGAAAGACAAAAAAATTTTTTTTTTTTTTTTTTTACCAGATCATACAGAAAATATGAAAGTAGAACCACTGAGCTATGTTTATGAATACAAAACGGGTTCATGTTTTCAAATAGGAAAGGTTCTGGAATCAGTATTCTAGGTCTATGAATATATGGCATGTCCATGTTTTTCTTCAACCAGATACCTGTATCATAATGTACTGGTCAAAGCCTAGCAAGAGCAACAAGAGAAACATGTCACATGGAGATGAAAAGATATATATATATATATATATATATATATATATATATATATATATGGAGAGAGAAAGAGCGAGATCCCACACTAACTTGATATGCTGCTATGCTATAACAGTGTACTGCTTATCATGGAAATACATAAAGTAAAAGCAAGCTGTCTTCTTCTTCTTCTGCGTTCACTCGTATACACACGAGTGGGCTTTTACGTGTATGACCGTTTTTACCCCGCCTTGTAGGCAGCCATACTCCGTTTTCGGGGGTGTGCATGCTGGGTATGTTCTTGTTTCCATAACCCACCGAACGCTGACATGGATTACAGGATCTTTAACGTGCGTATTTGATCTTCTGCTTGCATATACACACGAAGGGAGTTCAGGCATTAGCAGGTCTGCACATATGTTGACCTGGGAGATCGTAAGAATCTCCACCCTTTACCCACCAGGCGCCGTCACCGTGATTCGAACCCGGGACCCTCAGATTGACAGTCCAACGCTTTAACCACTCGGCTATTGCACCCGTCAAAGCAAGCTGTCAAAAATCAGTGGAATGCATTATGGAAATTGTGTATTAGGCTCTGACATACAAGCTAAAATCAAATATCTCTACTGGTTACTATAATGCACCTTCTGTTATTCAGAAGTGCTTGATCTCTCTTTGAAAACCGAATCTTGTGAAACTATGCAGCAAACATTTTACAAGTGCATAAACACAGATTTATTCTCCAAAATTTCGTATAATTCACCAGTGAAAGTTCGATTAGTTTTGAATTAAAACTTTTCACAAACAAAAAAAAGTCTCTCCATTTAAGGCCCCCGTGACTGCAAAGAAATCTTCATTATAATTGCTATCAGTACATTTGTTGAATCTTTAAAAGAATCCAGTTAACTACTTCACTGCTTCTGTCATCAATGTTACGTTTAAACATGTGCTATCCCAACATTAACCAAAGCATACTAACTATCTGAACATACCACAGCCTTGATGTGGGATCTGTCTCCACCTGAAACAAACAAATCGATCAAATACTGGAACAACCACATGAAAGTATTCTATTTCCACATTATCCAAAGTTACGGTGTTCAGTCATTCAAAGGGAAGTAATCCTAGCTACAGTGAAACAATATGTTACTGTTAAATTTCCATCATTTAAAATAACAACAACAACAACAAATCTTCAATTTTCTCACTCATACACACACAACTACATAAACACAATGTTCTTTTTTTTTTCTTTTTTTTTTTAAAGTACCTCTAAATTCACATTTTCATCACCTCCCCAGTCTATCTAGAATCACACACACACACCAATTGTACACACTGCATACCCCCGAAAACGGAGTATGGCTGCCTACATGGTGGGGGTAAAAATGGTCATACACGTAAAATTCCACTCGTGTACATACAAGTGAACGTGGGAGTTGCAGCCCACGAATGCAGAAGAAGTACACACTGCATCACCACAAACTCAACACAGAAATAATTTTCAATCCCATCTTGACAGCTTGAAAGTTTCTAAATCTAATATAGTCCAGTAAAAAATAATTTTAAAATTTTTTAAAAAGACCTGCTCCTACCTTGATTTCCAGGTAGCTAGCTCTGGCATTCTCTGCACTGATACTGATACAGGGATTGGGCACGCCTTGATTATAATGCCAGGTGTCTGTATAAAATCCCAGAGGATGCCTTCCGGAATCTATTCTGGAATAATTTCTGGAAGAGAAAAAGTTAACCACCATCATCACAGGAACAATTACATGTCTGGCAAATAAAGGATACATGAATTAAAGAGAAGATATTCATTATCATCTGTTGGAAATCAGTTGGGGCTTTTTTTTTCCTGAAAGTTATCAAAAACATAACAAAATCATTTCAAGCAAATTTAACTTGAAATCTCTCTGAGACACATGTGTGTTGTGCGCGCACACACACACACACACACACACACACACCTGATATCAGAAAGAACCTTGCATGATGTTTTTACTGACCTGTGCATGAATTTCTGCATGAAAGGAAGAAATTATAAGACAAATTATATAACCATCAGAGACAATGAAACAGAAGGCTTCAGGAAAGAGGAAGCAAACTTGTTATAATATAAATCACCCATGAAAAAAACATCATTAGGATGAAAGAGATGTCTCGAAGGGGGTGGGAGGGGGGGGGGAGGAACATCAGTTGAAACAAAGTCCATTGAAGACAAGGAAAGATTCTGAGAAAGTACCTGTCATACAGCGTTTCATTGATTGGAACGTAAGTGATGAGATTTGGGCTTTGTGGTCCGCAGGCACCTTTTGACACACCTGTAAAACGTAACAGGTGAGGTGAGATGATAGTGAATCAAGCCTCCTAACATTATACACACTGCAGACGGGCGCAATAGCCGAGTGGTTAAAGCGATGGACTGTCAATCTGAGGGTCCCGGGTTCGAATCACGGTGACGGCGCCTGGTGGGTAAAGGGTGGAGATTCTTACGATCTCCCAGGTCAACATATGTGCAGACCTGCTAGTGCCTGAACCCCCTTCATGTGTATATGCAAGCAGAAGATCAAATACGCACGTTAAAGATCCTGTAATCCATGTCAGCGTTCGGTGGGTTATGGAAACAAGAACATACCCAGCATGCACACCCCCGAAAACGGAGTATGGCTGCCTACATGGCGGGGTAAAAACGGTCATACACGTAAAAGCCCACTCGTGTGCATACGAGTGAACGCAGAAGAAGGAGGAGAAGATACACACTGCAGACAGAAAATCCACAGTACAACCAGCGGTGTTTCATGAATCAGCTCATTTGGCACAGTCTTTACTTCAGTCCAGTGTCACTGTTATTGTGTCACTGTCAATGTGCATGAATCAAAGCAGAGCAACAATATTCCTTTTTTTTTTCTGCACAAATTTCACACTCTTATCTTCTTCCTACTTCTTCATATTTCAGTTTACACCATGGTTTGTTGAGCAAGAGAGTCAATTTCAAGCTAAATCTGAATTAGTCTTATGATTTTCAGTCTTTAAATTTCATACAACGAAAAAATGAAAGATGACAGCTGAATCTATAAAAACTACATTCATATTTGATGAAAGAACCAGTTACAAACAGTAGAGTCCAAACCTTTAACTATTGTTCTTGTTCTACCAGACACTCTTCTACTTATTCAGGTTTCAGGGCCAGTGACAGTCCAACAAGGGTATTTGATAAGAGTGGTTTAACTCAGGTGGAGTTAATGTGTCCAGCTGAATCATGGTAAACTGGTATGAAAATTTCTGTTGTTTGAAATGCAGTATTCATGTTTTGAGATGGTCACAAAATTCACCACCACTAAGAGATGCTTACTTATCTATTTATTTTTATTTTCATCTTTACTTATCTTTTTTTTTCTTTTCTCAAGGCCTGACTAATCTTTATTTTTTCTTTTCTCAAGGCCTGACTAAGCACGTTGGGTTACGCTGCTGGTCAGGCATCTGCTTAGCAGATGTGGTGTAGCATATATGGATTTGTCTGAACACAGTGACGCCTCCTTGAGCTACTGACACTGATACTGATAAGGGATGTTGGCTTGGTCCCTTAGCTCCGTGGGGAACTGTCAGGGCACCGCGATGCTGACTCGTGCACTAGACTTCTCCGTTCTGGACGATACAAGAATCAATGTACTCATGGATCAAGTCCTTCCTGACTGATTACATTCAATACGTCACTGCACTGGAGACGGTGCAGGTCTGACATAGCTACTGTTGTCAGCAATCAGTCCCACAAGGTACTCTTCCTTTCATTCATCAATCAAAAATCATATCCCACATGAGCTCAGCTCAAGAACGTGATTGTCTGCACACGACTGTACAACGTTGCGAGAGTGCCAAGGCCTCAATCATGACTGCGAAAACCTAAACAGCCTGGAAGTGATGAAGGGGCAAGGAATTCCATCTGCGCAAAACACAGCACTATCCTGACCTCTCTAGATCCTCAAAGCCAATAATATTTCATATCTGAATGACACCTGAAAGGACACATCTTAAGAAATATATCAATGGCTACTTTAAAACTTACCTTTGAGTGGACATCAACAAATGTGTGAGCTGGAACGATCATGCTGACAGAGCACATAAAGAAATATATATATTCAACTGTGTCTTCTTTTTTTTTTCTCTTTCTTTTTTTTTTATACCTAATTTATAGTGACATTAAAGTATCACTTGTTTTGTTATTTCTAATTGTAAAATCACATATTTTGTTCACAATGCTGCAATATAGAAATGTAGTATTATCCCCCTACTCAGAAAACATTGACTTGGAAGAAAACGTACTGAGAAAATTTACCAAGCAAATTATAGCAATGGGTAGTACATGTACTATCAAAGAGACACTAAGCAGTTGACAACTTCCAAGGCTTGAATATCACAGGTTAAGGGGTGATATGACTGAAACGTGTATTGATATTAAATTTTGCACGGTCATTATGATAACACAATTAGCAGCACCATGCAAAATCTGTTTAATCTAAATGACAGTTCTCATACTGGGGGACACTCACTAAAAGTAAAACTTACTAAGACATTTACCAAATCAAACCTTTTTCACACTTTTTTTTTTTAACTGATAGGGTTATCAAGTTGTGGAGCAATCTATTCAGTAGCATTGTCACTGCAGGAACATTAAAAACATTTTTTTAAAGATCTGTCACATATATAACCCTGCAAGGGATATGGGTTCCAAACAGATTTATCCATTAGAAGCGAGCTATAACTGTGCACTCACCTAACACTCATAATGTCTTATTTTTTTTAAAGATTTGTATAAACAATCATATTTATAAACAGTCAACAACAACAAAAATCCCTAAAGACAAGTAATGTTCTGGCAAAAGGCTAATAAAGCCCCAAAGCCCTGACACTGATATGATAAATATATGCTATACTATGCAATGCAATGCTATGCTAATTGCTATGATGTGATATATATAATGATACGTTTAGATATATATGATAACGATATGGTGGCGTATGTAGCCCTATCAAGAGATTTCTACCCACCTGGAGATGTGGAGTGGTTTGACTATTGAAGTATATTATGTCTGTATATCCAACAAAGATGTAAGCTCTCGCTAGAATCAGTTTCGCTTTGCCGTGTAAATCAACTATATGTTGTCAAAACATCTGTTGTTTTTGTGGGTTTTTGTTGTTGTTGTTTGTTTGTTTGTTTTGTTGTTGTTTTTTCGACACAATACGCGTAACTGTCAATGAATCTTAGTTATATCAGGGGTACTCACCAACACAGAATGTAACCACGAGAAGCACCGTACAAAGTAACACATTCATTTTTGGTAATTTGACACCCCTCAATCATCAATGGTTTGGGTTGTTGTTGTTGTTGTTTTCTGCTTGCGCAACGCAGCCACTTTTGGTCACTAAAACTGGGGGGGGAAAAAAAAAAAAAAAAAAAAAAAAAATACAGACGGGTCTTTCTCTGGGAGAAATGAGAGTCTTTCTCTTCTCAGTCAGAGTCTCTGTAACTTTTCGTTTTACAGAAAAATATTCATTCAAATAAAGAAGATACAGTACAACTTCTTTCCTGATTTTTCTGTATCGAAATCAGCACCCCAGTTTTCGAAATGTTAAGTTCCGCGTGTTTACTTCCGCAACCACCTCCTTCAGTTGGCTACACTCCAAAGTTGCAGTGAAACATGGTCAAGTACGAGTAAAACCAAAGACATGTATTGTATTGTATAGTTTTGTATTGTATTGTATTGTATTGTATTGTCTGTGTGAAAAGCGGGCCGCTGTTCTTCCCAGGAAGCTTGAGCGCGTTGCTACAGTGCAGCGCCACCTTTTTTTCCCTCTCCGTGTCTCTGTGTGTGTCTCAGTCTCAGTTTTCACTGAGTCCTGCCTGTGTTATTTGTTTTCCTATCAAACTATATATCAAAATATTTCAGTATCAATATATTAACCTTTTGGCGCTAGATCGTATTCATGAAATAGAGGCAGGATCGAGAGAGAGAGAGAGAGAGAGAGAGAGAGAGAGAGAGAGAGAGAGAGAGAGAGCGAGTGTTTTGTGTGTGATTGTCTTTTTAACTTATTTTAGTTATCATTATTATCAATTTGTTCTCGTTGTCGTTATTGTCTTGTGACTGCTCTGTTTGCACAGCTGAAAGATTTGCGTGAGTTACGAGTAGTGTCAGAGCGAATAGACTGATTAATTCAGTTGATCATAAATTATGCCTGTCAATGAACCTTACTATAAGTTACTCGGATGCTTGTGATGACCATAAGCATAACATCTGAAGTCATTTGTGCTAACAAATGTTCAGTTCATGAGAATTTCAGGAAATGATTACTTTCGCAATAGTTTCAATTTATAGGTATGTATGTCAGCAATGCATTGAAAGTACAAATTATCATCAGTGCATGTATAACTTGATGGAAGCTGCAAGTTGAAATCAAGTTCGCGTTACTATGATAATTATATATGACTCTTAAAGAATGAATAAGAATCATGGATCAAGCATAGATACACTTCCGTCGTTGAAGACACTCCAGCAGAAATCAGTTCCCTCTGGTTATGATATGGGACTGTGACCTCATGCAGATGTACAAATTTATGATACATATGATATGGTAGATAAAAGGTTATCTACGATATACATACATACACATCGTAACTTTGAACATCAACATGAGGTCACCATGTGTGTGTGTGTGTGTGTGTGTGTGTGTGTGTGTGTGTGTGTGTGTGTGTGTGTGTGTGTGTGTGTGTGTGTGTATGTGTGTGTGTGTGTGTGTTCCGGACGGTCTGACGGTAACATCTGGCTGCGTGCATGCGCGCGTGTGTGTGTGCGTACGCGCGCGCGCGCGCGCGCGTGTGTGTGTGTGCCTACATCTCAGTTACATGTAGGTCATTGAAAACTTTTCTTTTTTTCTTTTTTCTCTTCTTCTTCTTTTCTTTTTCTTTCTTTTTTTCTTCTCTCTGTGTGTGTGTGTGTGTGTGTGTGTGTGTGTGTGTGTGTGTGTGTGTGTGTGTGTGTGTGTGTGTGTGTGTGCGCGCGCGCGCGTGTGTGTATGTGTGTGTGTTTCTACGTGCCTACTTTGTTTGTTTCTTCTCTTTCTTCATTCTAAAAAGAACCACTCATACATAATTCGTTATCCGTGAATTCTCAGTCTCATTTATGGACACTGAACTGTTTATTCAATGTTCGATCAGATTAAAATGCGCTGCGAGAATGTCAATGTTTTGTGTTTGCTAGATTCGAACTCGCAACGTGACCTGAATACGATCTCCATGCTCAGCGACTGACTGAGTCAACCAGATACACACATCAAACGTGCACACGTGTATTTTCTTTCTTTCTCCAGGTCAACGTCTTTTCACTGGTATGTGATATTAGACGGGGGGAGATGGTGTGGGGAAGCAGTACGTATGTGCGCGCGCGTGGGGCTTGGAAAGTAGGGAGTTGGAGGTCGGGGGTGGGGGTTGGGGGGGTGGGGGGGGGCGATGGGAAGAGGTGTGGGATGACTGATACAGAAAAAGAGACAAAAAAGTGGCAGAGGTTATAACAGGAAGAACTTCGAAAGACTGAACTAACTGAGAGTAAAGTATAACTATTTCAAACATTCCTGTAACTGGATTAAGCATAATCATTATAACAGAAACATAATCAATCAAAGGTAGATACCAACTGGACGTTGATGCAAATATTCTGTGATTTGTCGGAGTAATAAAATCAAATCAAAATATCTTATTCTTCTAAGGACAAATACGTGTTCAGTGGAAACTGGTCAGTGAGTTTTTGAAAGACTAGTTGTTTCGTTCTAGGACACTCGACAAGTATGTGATAGACAGTAACTTCTTTTCCTCATAAACACTGTATGTTTTTGCAATATTTTGTACGAAGGGCATTCGAACGAAATCAATGAATTACACTCATGATTAGTCTTGACTGGGAGACAGACGAATAATACAAGAAAGGCCTGGAACTGCTTGCTGTAACTGCCTTCATACAGTGACGGTAATACTGGCAGTCGGAATATTTTAACCTATTTTTAAGCCGATCACAGGAAACCTTTTCAATACAACACTCTTGTAAATCTAATGATAAACTGAGATGGGCTGAGCCATCACAATTGCGCGCTGCCTTTCTGGCAGCCTGGTCTGCCCGCTCATTTGAAGAAACCCCACAGTGCGAAGGCATCCAAATGAAAGTTACATGAGTGCCTTTGATCGACAAAAAAAAAAAATGCATAACGTGTTTCATTTCGGTTATTAATTCAAGACGGAACTTTTGATTCGTAGATCTAAGAGCATGTAACGCTGGTTTCCAATCTACGCAGAGGATAATTGTCTATTATTTTCACTTTTGATTCGTAGATCTAAGAGCATGTAACGCTGGTTTCCAATCTACGCAGAGGATAATTGTCTATCATTTTCAGAAAGATCTAGAATATGATTCAAGGCCACAAGTATGCTAAATAGTTCAGCAGTAAAGATGAACTGTACGTGTATGAGTGAGTGAGTGTGTGTATGTGTGTGTGTGAGAGAGAGAGAGAGAGAGGGAGAGAGAGAGAGAGAGAGAGGGAGGGAACGTGGACAGACAGACACTGAGTCAGACATGGGAGATAAACATACAAACAGATAGAAACACACACACACACAGCGCTTTTTTTTTTTATCTAAAAGTTTTTATTATGATAACCAATTCACAGAATCAAATGGTGGTTGCCTGTTTGAGAAAACAGAAGCCACACGAATTCGGCGAGCACGCGACAAGAGGCTACAAATAGCCTCAGGCGTTTAGGGGTGTATGGCCACAGGAAGAAAAAAACGGGGGGATCGAGGGTTTATAATAATTTATCGGGAAGGGAAGGGAAGAGAGGAGGGGATGGGGGGGTGGGGGTGGGAACTGGCCATTCTTAAACGGGTCCTTACACTGGATCGAAGGTCAGGCCATTTCAGTTGGTATTTCGGACTTAGGGAACAAACAAGTCTTTATGTACATGAGCTTTTTTTTCAAAGGGTACAAAACTGGAAAAGACAGGAAGAAAAGAAAAAAAAAAACAAACAAACAAACAAACAAAAAACCGTGATGAATATTTGTTTTTACTTTTTCATGTCGTCTGTATGAAATGAATACGTGTCACAAAATGGGATTAAAAAGTACATGAATGAAAAAAAAAAAAAAAAGTACAAATATAAATAAAAGAATATTGTTGAACAATAATTATAGTAACAAGACAGATAGTGTAAATGAATGGATGGCTGAGTGGGGGAGAAAGGTGGTTCGATGAAATTAAAATTTTATGGTTTTTTTTTTTCTTCTTTCGGATTCTTCTTCATCATCATCATCATCATCATCATCAAAATCACCAACGCCATCTCAAGTAAGTTAATGTTTTTGATATCAAATGAAGGAGTGAAGACCCTGTGACTTTTTCATTTTTATTGTGAAATAAGAAAACGTCAAAAGACTTTAGTTATGACGCTGGGAAAAACACAGGAGACAGTGCAAAATACTCGAGTCTTTTTCATTTTTCCTTCACATTTCTTTCTTTCTTCTTCTTTTTTTCCTACACACACTGACGAGAGAGAGAGAGAGAGACAGAGAGAGAGACACAGAGAGAGACACAGAGAGAGAGAGACAGAGAGAGACACAGAGACAGTGAGAGAGAGACAGAGACAGACAGAGAGAGAGAGAGGAAATGTAAAGTTCAGTTCAATCATGAGCACTTTGAAAACAGTAATAAATATCGTCAGGAGAACACACGTGCACATACAGCAAGAAACAATTATATTCTCTCTCTCTCTCTCTCTCTCTCTTTTAGTACACACTAACGCCATGCACACACACACACACGTACTCACACACACACAAAAATTGACCAAACTCGCACATGCACTCTCAGATATAATTATACATGTACGTACACAAGCACGTGTGAGCTTATTGCACATTCATATTTCCTCATTAGGTCTCTGTCTGTTTCTCACTCACATCCAAGCGCCTCCCCCCCCCTCCCCCCCGCCCTCCAAGCCATCCCCCCACCCCCCAACTCTTTTTTGCTTTGTCTGATATCACTCAAAGTGGACACACACACACACACACACACACACAAACACACACACGCGTAAACGTGCATTTATGCGCACGCGCAAACATCTCTGTGCTTATTATTGTCAGTTTTGTTGTTGTTGTTGTCTTTTTTGCTTGTTTGTTAATAATGAAACAAATTTTTCTGATACTGAATAAAGTTATCATGCTGTTGCTATCACCTCTCACACATTGGGAACCGTAGTCAAGGAGGAAGTAGAACAAACAAAACGAAAATTCTAGCCATTATCATGAAGTGTTAGATATAGTCTTAACAACAATAACACCGTGAGAGAGGGACACAGTGCATACACATAGCGCTCTTCCCCCCTCCCCCCCCCCTCCCCCCTTTCTCTCTCTCTCTATGAGAGGGAAGGGGTGTGGGGAAGGTGGGGGTGGGAGGTGGAGTGGAGTGGGGGGGGGCAGAGAGTGTGAACAGACTCGGAAATGTTATCACCCCATCGTTGAAACACATGCACA
Organism: Babylonia areolata; assembly: GCF_041734735.1. Lineage (NCBI taxonomy): Eukaryota > Metazoa > Mollusca > Gastropoda > Neogastropoda > Buccinidae > Babylonia > Babylonia areolata. The sequence continues at coordinate 12,399,339 of NC_134900.1, read as the reverse complement.
AAAAAAAAAAAAAAAAAAAAAAAAAAAAAACCCACCCACAAAACATCATCATCATCATCATCAACATCGTTATAATCATCATAGTGACACAACAGGATCAGTCTGTAACAAGTATGCTCTTTGGGTTCAAAGATACAACTTTCCACGATTCCCATCAGCTTGCATACAGGAAAAAAAAAGAAAAAAGAAAAAAGAAAAAAAAGAACAGAGGATATTTTGTCTGTTTCCTTTGTCTTAAAACAACAACTTTTCAAAAAATTCAGTTTCGCATTTACCCTACACTTGAGACGATTCACAGGTGAAAAAGAAACATATAGAAATATATGTAAACATTATAAACGATATTCATGTTTGTAACCTGAGGAACTGTTACTAGATTCACATATCTCTGTACGAACGAAGTTAAAAGGGGTTAACATCTACTGCTTTCGTCAAACGAAGGTCCAGGTATAACGAGGATTTAACAATTGTTTCTGCGAACCTATAATTTACCTCTGCGCAAGCTGATGGGAAGCCCCACGCGACGATGACAGATTTCTGAGTACGAAAAAAAAAAAAAAAAAAAAAAAAAAAAAAAGATCGGCAAAACTAAAACATACTAGTCGTTGTTAGCTGATAAAGCTACAGTTAAGGTTCAAGACCAATAAACAACCAAAGAAAGCAAGGATAATAATAAAAAAAAAAAAACAACGTATTTCACATGGAATTTAACTCTAAAAGGACGGACGGACAGGAACGGAACTGAAGAAAGGGAGAGAGAAAGAAAGAAAGAAAAAAAAAAAGAAAGAATTGAAAAAAAAAAAAAAAAAAAAAGGGGGGGGGGGGGGGGGAGAAAGAAAGTTTTGCAAACAAGCCAAACAGTACCATTATTATTAGCCTATACGTTTGAGCAGGAAATGCAACAGTTAACTCACTCAGTACGGCCAGTCCTCTCTTCTCCTCTACACAGACCCCTCGGATGTCCAGTGGGTGTCTGAATGACCCAACCTTTAGCTTCTGTCGCCAGAATCGTGGGATTCTTTGTCAACATTCACCTCTTCAGTATAAGAGCCTTCCTCTTGCAATATTTTGATGATGGTAACTGGGGTGAAACGCTGTTAACGTCATCTCTTTCGCCGTTCGTATGGAGAGAGTTAATATCATGCCCGGGATAACCTTCATCGATCCCGCCTCCCGTCACCCCCCCCCCCCACCCGACCCCCCTCCCCGAACCCCGACCCTCCCTACCCATTCTTTGCCCGATTCTCCTCCTCCTCCTCCCACTAACTCTTCTCTCTTTCTCACCCCACCGAACCCCCCACCCCCCACCCCACCCCACCCCACCCCCTTTCTCAAATACAGCACTTTCCACAGTTCTTACAATTGAACCAAGAGAACATGAAGCAAAAGCGTCCTCTCCAGACTACCCGTGACTTAAAAAACGAAATAAAACAATAATTCAAACGCATTCACAACTGAAAAATGTTCTGACCACAAAAAAAAAAAAAAAAAAAAAAAAAAAAAAAAAAATTAGAAACTAAACAACTAAAAGTTCTGCCATAACATAACTCCAACCTTCGAATCCATCGCGATTAATTAATCTTCATCTAATGATATATGAATACAGACAGACAGACAGACAGACAGACAGACAGACAGCAAAAATTATCCTCTGCTCTTTTTCACTGCAAAAGAAAACGCCGTAGCAATGCTCGGCACATAAACAAGACAGGTGAAAACACACCATCAAAGAGAGAGAGAAAATTTGATGGATGAGTACACACACACACACACACACACACACACAAACAAACCAAGTGCGAATGGAACACGGCTCGGTTGTGACAGCTCAGAAAAGACGTAGCAATATTTACACACACACACACACACACACACAGCTGTGAAAGTTCCAAAACACAAGGAGACAAACGGCGAAAACAAGGGGCTAAGTCTCAGACATAACACGCGTATAACAACACTAACAGCGTGCAGTGCCAAAACCCATCAACTCATTAGGTGCCTTTTTTTTTTTTTTTTTTTCTTTTTTTTTTCTTCTTCTTTCTCTTCACCCAGAAAATGCACTTTTGTATCCACACACTCACATTCTCTCACTTTCTTTCGCTCGCTCGCGCGCGTGCGTGCAGTGTGTGTGTGTGTGTGTGTGTGTGTGTGTGTATCTGTGTGTGTGTGTGTGTGTGTGTGTGAGTGTGAGAGAGAGAGAGAGAGAGGATCTCAATCCCGTTTTTGTTGTGGACGTGGTGTCAAATGCAGGTCTCTGACAGTTCCTCTAAAGCTAGTGTGCAGAAATGATTGGTTTCCAATAAGGCAGTGGGACTAGAGAGGCGAAAGGATACTGTTGTGACAGAAATGCACGAACTCCTTACGTGTTACTTTGAATTGAATGGCTGACGCTCTTTTCGTCGTTTACCAACATCTTCAGGGTTGCGAAAGATACTTATTATACTGAAATTACTGTCTCTACTCATTGCATCGTTGCTGGAATCCAGTTCCGCTGCCTTAGGTACTAAGCACTTTGCGCACCCGATCGGCGGAGTTAATGCGAAACCATATGTAAATCATTACTGTTTTCAATCATCATTTAAAAATACAGATTCTTTTTTTCTTTTTTTTCTCTCTCTCTCTCTCTTCAGAGAGTACAGCTGACGGCAGAATATCACGCAAACACTTCAGAAAGTCTGTACGTCTGTGAAACGTTTGAATTAATCACTGACCAGCTTATCACTAAAGACTCCATCTGCTGCAAATGGACAGACGTCTATAGACCTACATGTCCTCTCTTCACCCTGATGGTTTGATTTTCTCAGGGAAACGACAAATACATCAGAACTCAGCAACTTGTGTAATCAGATGACATGGAAAATGTTCCAAAGGTTTGATTCGTTGACATTTAAAAAAAAAAATTGCACCTCTTTCAGTTTTCACGACAGCAAATGAACTGCTTTTCTCGGGGATCTTTCAGTTTTCACGACAGCTAATGAACTGCTTTTCTCGGGGATGCCTCTCTCTCTCTCTCTCTCTCGCTCGCTCGCTCACTCTCTCTCTCTCTGAGCCTAACTCCGTTTTTTTTATGTTCACTCACATCTCTAACGGTGCCCCCTGCCCCGCCCCCTCCCTGCCCCAACCCCATTTTACTTGTCATGCGAGACCGACAAGCACGAACAAATAAACACAGAACTTACTGAAAGAACAGCTTTCCTTATCACAGTGAGATTAGGCAAAACAAAAACGACACTACCCTACGCAGTAAGGTCTTTATTTTTGTTTAATACTGTTCTTATTTGACACACTTTATTAGTTTTGACTTTTTCTCTTGCCATTAACTGCATGTCAGTAACTGGTCAAAGAACGAGAGAGGGAGAGAGACAGAGACAGACAGAGAAACACAGACTGAGAGCGTCGAAAGTTACCACCGTGGAAATCTGCAATAATGTGACATTTTTCGAGAACTGTCAAATATAAAAAGCTTTCAAAAACTCTTTACTGTGATCCCATAACCTAAATCCTTGGACAAGATAATTCTAAAATGTATATTCAGGGGGAAAAAAATCTGGTTTCTTGTGCTGTACCAACGTTTGTACTAATGTGGTTTAAGTTCTTCAGAAAATGCCAGTGTTAAGGATAACAACCCACACAAGCATACACACACATAGTGACATACATACATACAGATTACCCCGAGTCACCAAAATATTAAAGCTTGCCCATCCATTCACTAACACACACATCAAAAAACACACATAGAAGACTCTGAAATACTTTTTTTTTAAATGGCAATGTTCACACACACAGACACACACACACACACACACACACAGACGGTTCCGATTTATTCCAAACGCGAAGTTTGCTCATAAACAAGAGTTAGAAAGAAATGACCGTTAGCAATCAGCATGACGCTTTCCAACACGTTGAATTAGTCACAGGGAGGGCAACATGGGCGGAAAAAACAGGGAAGGGCAACAGTAGAAAGGGGAAAACTTGCACAGAAAGCCGAATGCTTTGGTAAACAACACATCATGTCATGGAACACCTTTTTCAGGGTTTGCGAACGAATCGTTTTGTGTGTGTGTGTGTGTGTGTGTGTGTGTGTGTGTGTGTTTTCTTCTCTTTTTTTTTTTCTTTTTTTTTTTTGTGGGCAAAAGTATGAGTGAAACTGACCACCATACTCTTGTAACAACTGTTCAACCAGAACAGCCAACTGCTTGAAAGTGGCGAACATCGTTATAGAGCTGGATCACCACGCACACACACCAGCAGTCAGTGCAGTGAAACTGTTCACCCTTCCACATCCAGTGGAGGGGAAGGGGGGGGGGAGGGAAATCCGGTGTATATACAGCATTCTTCTCGCCTCTTGGAACAACTCGGTCTTGGAATGTCCTTCGTCGATCTCTGTGTATGGAAAACTGTACCGTCCTCTGAGAAAATAACACCCGGTACCTCTTTCTAAGCTGTCCAATCCTTAGTTGTTCGTCTTTTGTTTTCAGTGTAGTCTCCATTACTGAGCAGCTTTGATTTGACAAATACTCATTTCTTCTCAGCATGATTCAAGACACCCTTTTTTTTTTTTTTTCATACTCTTTCATTCCGATTCGGCAGGTCGTGATGGCTTAAAATAGACTGCCAGCGTTTTGACATCATAAAATACGTTTCCTGCTTTCTCTCTGATTTAAGCCCTGTCATCGACAATAGAACGATTTTCTTTGTCCGTAACCAGCGCCTCGACACACCCAGTTCAGCCATCTCTGACACAAGCATAACTAGTTTTGACGTCTGTTTTTTTTTTTGTTTTTGTTTTATTTCTCAGTCACCGACACGAGCGTTGTTTATTCATTGAATCATCTTTCCAATTCCATTTCCCAAAGTAAAACGTGTTCATCAACAATCTTGAATTTTTTTCTCTCGTCTATTCCAGCTTCATCTTTTTCAGACACAGTCTTTCAGATATCTGTTGGGCGTTTTTTTTGTTTTGTTTTTTTTCCCCCAATTGCAGTGTATCAATCTCAGGCATTAATAGCGTGCAGACAAAAAGCACACGAGATGTCTAGATCTTTAACAGTTCAAACCATCTGAATTCATTTAGCACCATGCTTATACACAAGTCCCTTTCACAAAATTCCGTCTGGAAACCAACTCATTGTGCAAGTCTTCACCACATAAGTCTACTCGTTAATTCAAGTTGCAAAATGGAGTCAATGCTGTTCTCTTTCAAGGCCAGACGAACACTGCCGTTGAATACGTCACTTTTAACACTGATCCGGTAACTGACTAGAAATAAGCTCCAATATTCAGAGAGGTATTCTGCGCTCATTAAAAAAAAAAAAAAAAAAAAAAAAAAAAAGAAAAGAAAAGAAAATAGAAATAAAAAAAATGGAGCGGATCTCAACAAGTTTGACAACCAGAATGTCGTTCTCCTCAATTCTCTTTGACATAACAGCAGACAAGTTCAAACGACTCCTAATTTCCCATCTTGTAACTGCTGTTACCACGAAGGTATTTCATAAGTATCACCAAAGACATGCTGACAGCCTTGTAAATGCCAAGAATTCGAAGCAGGAAATGTAACAAACAGTCTCACAAGTCCCCTCTCTCTCAGCGAGGATAAACATGTTTACAGCCTTTTTGAGTTCGTTTACGAATTGACAGAATAAAATAACTCTTCCACGAAGGGAGAGTTCTCAACAGCCTTGGTGATTTTTTTTTTTCTCCATAAAAATACGACAAGGGTGTTAGCAAATTTCGTACTTTTTCGTAAATATGACAACAGCAATGATCAAAAGAGTCTCGAAATCATCGGTCAGTCCGATGAAAGAGACGTAGTCATGCACGATAATCGGTGTTGGCATGATGACAGAGGTCAACAGAATGTGTGCTCCCATTATGGTTGACCTTACAACAGAGACGCGCGTATCCCGTGACTTCGCCATTCGTTTGCAGAAAACAAGAGACGTCAAACAGGCTGTGGAACTTGTAGTTGTGGACTCTTAGAAGGAAAAAATGCGCCGGCAAATCTCTGTAGACGGTGGAGGCGCAACACAAAGGAATGCGGAGCAACCTGATGACAAGACGTGACACCCGGGGTAAATTCATCTTGCACTTCAACAGGACTGCAGGGCTGTTGGGTACAAGCAAACGGTTACACACGAGCCATCATCACACGGAACTCCTGGCCAAAACGCATCACCCCCACTTCCAAGTCCACATCACCCACCATCTCCTTCTGCTGCTGCTGCTGTTGCTGCTGAACTCAAGGGAGGGAGCGAGCGACAGAGAACTACAGCATCATCCCTGCTGGAAGGGGGGAAAAAAAAAAAAAAAAAAAAAAAAAAAAAAAAAGCACGGTACTCTCCGACGCCTTGAGTCTTATCACAAACACTTGGCAGAAAGAAATACCACTTTCTCCCTCGTGGCTCCAGGACAGCGTCAGTCTCATAAGGTGGATATCCTCACCACCCCGGACTGCGACTGGGTGGCCGGGGACAGCGTGCCGCTCGTGCTCTGCGTCTGCAAGGACTCCGTCTCTGAGGTGGTGGAGGGGGTGGGCATGGTGACGATGGCGGTGGTGACGGTGAGGGTGTTGGTGTGGTGGGGAGTGGAGGAGGGGGGCTCCTTGCTGTTGGCCCGGCCCTCTTCCAGCTGGTTGAGCGAGGTGCGGGACCGCGACAGGGTGGGGAAGCGCACCTGGATGTCATTCAGCTCTTCGCGCTCCGGCTCGTGCGCCACGTTGGATGACCGGTTCTGAAGGGTGGGAAGACACACACACACACACACACACACACACACACACACACACACACACACACACACACACACACACGCACACACACACACACACACACACACACACACACAGAAATCGAAATCAAAACTTTCCGAAATCTAAACTTTTTTTTTTTTTAATTGAGGGGAAAGGAATAGGCACTCATCGCTGTGTTTTCATCCTACCATCGTAAAGATAACGTATAAATTTGTCTAGGAAATACCAAAAAAAATAGAAAGAAAAAAGTGAGATGGGAGGGGGGGGACATACACATCGCATGGCAAGAAGAAGAAGAAGAAGAAGAACAAATAAATGACATAGAAAATACACAATTCAGAGAGAGAGAGAGAGAGCTGTTTGGCTGAAAGGATAGCTCAAATGGCAGCCATATGTTACCAGTCGTGGCGTTCACACATGCTTCAAAGACCAGAACTATTTCCAGCTATGTTACAGATTAATTAAATCGGTCTTTTGAAGGGGAGCGTGGTGGGGGGGGGGGGGGGGATGTAGACAAGGACATACACAAAAATGCACACTCATACTCATCCACCTATCCCCACAAACCACAAGGAAACACACACAACACACACACACACACACACACACACACACACACACACACACACACACACACACGCACACACACTGTGGAGAGAGGCGGGTGGCAGACAGAGAGACAGAAAGACAAGAGTCAGAAAGAAAGAAAGAAAGAAAGAAAGAAAGAGAGAGAGAGAAGAGGATGAGGGCAGAATAAGAAGACTGAAGAGCGATTTGATGTGAGCTATAAACTGTCAGTAGTATCACAGGTAACAAATGCTCAGAAAAAGAATCCATCACACGGGAAAGTCCAAATAAAACAAAACAAAATGGTCTCTTCCAAACTGACCTCGTCCATAACACAGGAGTGGAGTGATGGCCTAGAGGTAACGCGTCCGCCTAGGAAGCGAGATAATCTGAGCGCGCTGGTTCGAATCACGGCTCAGTTGCCGATATTTTCTTCCCCTCCACTAGACCTTAAGTGGTGGTCTGGACGCTAGTCATTCGGATGAGACGATAAACCGAGGTCCCGTGTGCAGCATGCACTTAGCGCACGTAAAAGAATCCACGGCAACAAAAGGGTTGTTCCTGGCAAAATTTTGTAGAAAAATCCACTTTGATAGGAAAAACAAATAAAACTGCACGCAGGAAACAAAAATGATAAAAAAAAAGGGTGGTGCTGTAGTGTAGTGACGCGCTCTCCCTGGGGAGAGCAGCCCGAATTTCACACAGAGAAATCTGTTGTGATGAAAGAAATACAAATACAAATACATTCCCAAACAAACACCACGATCAAAACAAAGAAACAGACAAAACAAGAAGACTGAGATGAATACCAACAAGCCTTAGACCCGGTAAAACAAAAACTATGTAAACCTGTGATTTTCTAATGGACAAGACAAAAAAAAAACAAAACAAAAAAAACCAAGACCAGACAAGCCAAGCTAGCCCTCAACCACCCCCTTTCTCCGCTCCCCCCCCCCACCCCCTCCCCCCAATAAAAAAACATCCAAAACATAATCAAATACAATTTGTATTTGTATTTCTTTTCATCACAACAGATTTCTCTGTGTGAAATTCGGGCTGCTCTCCCTCAGGGAGAGCGCGTCGTACACTACAGCGCCACCTTTTTTTTTTTTTTTCCTGCGTGCAGTTTTAGTTAATTTTCCTCTCGAAGTGGATTTTTCTACAGAATTTTACCAGGAATAACCCTTTTGTTGCCGTGGGTTCTTTTACGTGCGCTAAGTGCATGCTGCACACGTGACCTCGGTTTATCGTCTCATCCGAATGACTAGCGTCCAGACCACCACTCAAGGTCTAGTGGAGGGGGGGGGCTGGGGGGGGGGGGGGGGTGATATCAGCAGCTGAGCCGCGTGATTCGAACCAGCGCGCTCAGATTTTCTCGCGTCCTAGGCGGACGCGTTACCTCTAGGCCATCACTCCACAATAAACGACAAACCAACAAAAAAATGATTACCTATACACTTACGGGGAATCGTCGATGTTGCGAACATCTGCGTGCGCAGCAGCCCACCCCCCTCCGCCGCTCGGCAGAGCCCAGGGAGGGGTCAGGAGAGGGTGGGGGTGTCTCTGAGGGTTTGTTGGGGGCTCCGTTGAACGTCAAGTCCATGTCCACAAATTCGCGATCCTGGTACAGAACAGAAACACTGTTGAATTTTTTTTTTTTTTTTTTTTTAAGCAAGCAAGCAAGTATAACGAAGCACACACGTACGCATGCACGCACGCGCGCGCACACACGCACACACACACACACACACACACACACACAGATTTATGTATGATTCCACACGCCCCCTTCTCCTCCTCCCCCTTTTTTCCCGGTCTGATATCACTTAAAGTGGAAAGACGTCAAACTGAAAGACTTTTTACGACACACTCACTCACAGGCGCCCAAGCACACAACGCAAACACATCATTTTCATATTTTCTGTCTTCCTGCCTGACTATCTATTTGTCTGCCCCTGTCTGTCTATATGTCTGCCCCTGTCTGTCTATATGTCTGCCTGCCTGTCTGTCTGTTTGTCTGCCTGCCTGTCTGTCTATGTGTCTGCCTGCCTGTCTGTCTATTTGTCTGCCTGCCTGTCTGTCTGCCTGCCTGTCTGTCTATGTGTCTGCCTGCCTGTCTGTCTATGTGTCTGCCTGCCTGTCTGTCTATTTGTCTGCCCCTGTCTGTCTGTTTGTCTGTCTGCCACTGTCTGTCTATTTGTCTGCCTGCCTGTCTGTCTATTTGTCTGCCTGCCTGTCTGTCTGTTTGTCTGCCTGCCTGTCTGTCTATTTGTCTGCCTGCCTGTCTGTCTATTTGTCTGCCTGCCTGTCTGTCTATGTGTCTGCCCCTGTCTGTCTATTTGTCTGCCTGCCTGTCTGTCTATTTGTCTGCCTGCCTGTCTGTCTATGTGTCTGCCCCTGTCTGTCTATATGTCTTCCTGCCTGTCTGTCTATTTGTCTGCCTGCCTGTCTGTCTGCCTGCCTGTCTGTCTATCTGTCTGCCTGCCTGCCTGTCTGTCTATATGTCTGCCTGCCTGTCTGTCTATTTGTCTGCCTGCCTGTCTGTCTGCCTGCCTGTCTGTCTATGTGTCTGCCCCTGTCTGTCTATTTGTCTGCCTGCCTGTCTGCCTGCCTGCCTGTCTGTCTATGTGTCTGCCTGCCTGTCTGTCTATGTGTCTGCCCCTGTCTGTCTATTTGTCTGCCTGCCTGTCTGTCTGCCTGCCTGTCTGTCTATCTGTCTGCCTGCCTGTCTGTCTATTTGTCTGCCTGCCTGTCTGTCTATTTGTCTGCCCCTGCCTGTCTGTCTATTTGTCTGCCCCTGCCTGTCTGTCTATTTGCCTGCCTGCCTGTTGTTATTTTTTCGGTCTCTCTTGCCAATAACTACCAAAAACGTCATCACATTCTATGCATGTATATTTGATGCTTCATGTGTTGTTGTTGTTGCTGTTGTTGTTGTTGTTGTTTGTTGTTGTTGTTTGTTGTTTTTTTGTTGTTGTTGTTTGTTTTTTTTGGTTTGTTTTTTGTGTGTGTTTTTTTCTCAAGGCCTGACTAAGCGCGTTGGGTTACGCTGCTGGTCAGGCATCTGCTTGGCAGATGTGGTATAGCGTATATGGTTTTGTCCGAACGCAGTGACGCCTCCTTGAGCTACTGAAACTGAAACTGAAACTGTTGTTGTTTTTGTTTTGTATTTTCCTATATTATTTGGTACAGCACTACACGGAAACAAACACTCAAAAGCAGTTCACAGACGCGCACAAAACAAACTACCTGCTGATAACGGAAGAGCAACGAGGATCACCAAATTAATCCTCTCTAGAAAATCAAACGACCATATTATCTGTTGACAAAAAAAAAAAAAAAAAAACTGGACTAGATCTCCGAGGCTTGTTAGAGAGTTTCTTCAGAAGTAAATCTGGACATCGACAGCAGAAGACGGTCCTCAATACGAAGGAAGAGCTGACCATCACTCTCTCAATCGGCCTCGGAAAATGCAAGAAACTTATCGCCAGCACACTGGATAGACAGAGAGAGAGAGAGATGGGAGGCTTTGCAGGTGGTGGTACTCCCCCCCCCCCACCGCCCCCCCCCCCCACCCCACGCCCCCGTGTGGGGAATCAGACCAAGCACTCCTGAAGACCACATAGAGGGCTCAGCAACAATGCAGGGTCTTTTTTTGCGGGTGGCTGGATGGTGATTTAACATTATTTAGCTATCTGTTGGTTGCTGCTACGTGGGCAGAGTAAAAAAAAAAAATTCTAAAAAAAGAGAGAGGCTATGCACGTAAAAACCGTAAAGAGTTTTAAAGAGCATTGTCTAATGGGAAAAAAAAAAATTCCTGTAGAATTTAGCAATTTCAACAAGAAAAACGCGCTTAGTCAGGCCTTGACTGCATGCATACATATTTGTGCACCTAATAGAGTGGATTTCATATATAGAACTTTGCCAAAGGACAATATTTATGCTGCCATTTGGGTTATTTTTCAGTGCGCCAAGTGCGTGCTGCACACAGGACCTCGATTTATTGTCTCATCCGAAGGACTAGAATGCTAAGTTTGATTTTCCAGTCTTGAGAGAAAAGGCGACAGCGTGATTCGAACCCAGACCATCACGGACACTGTATTGACATATAAGTGTGTAAACCATTCTGACACCTTCTTCTTAGATCTGAACACACACATGCTGACAACAAACCAAAACCCAAAAGTGTTCAGATTGTGTTGTTCTGTCATGTTTGTCCATTATTAAGACGATTGACAACTGCGGTTATTTTTACCGCTAACTTACCACTGCTGACCACTATCTAACTGTTCAGATTTTGTTATTTTGTAATTGTTATGCAGTATTAGGATTTCTTGACTGGACCTTCCCTATTAATCAACCATGATTAAGCACCACTGACTATTACTAACTACTGCTGACCACAACTAACCATTACCCAAAATGTATTCATCGGTTAACAACAACAATAACAACAACAAAACAATCGTTGTTCTGATACCACAATCGTTAATTCTATTGATAGTTTTCTATCAATAAATAGGGGAGGAAAAAAAAAAAGAGCAAAATAGATGATCACGAAATAAACAATAAAACAAACACAAAGCAAAGAAGCAAAATGAAAACGAACTTGAAAAACAAGAACACACACACACACACACACACACACACACACACACACACACACACACACACACACACACACACACGCACGAACAAACGACAAAACCAAAGCACACGACCACCAGTCAAGCGCATGGGAACCAAACCCACCACCGAACCAACCCAACCCAACCCAACCAAACCACCCAACCCAACCAACCCAACCAAACCAAAGCAGCCTGGCCAAAGCCAAGTGGAAAACAAGCAGGCCAGCGCTTAAGTGAATCAAGCGGGCCAAGCGAGCCACTATGATGCTAATCGCTTTTAGTGGCTGGTCAATAGCGCCCGGAGCCGACAGGGGCCACCGCTCGATGGCCGCCTCCTCGGGCCCATCCCCCGCCGTCTCTTCATCCCCCCAAGACTGCCAGGCGTGCCAGGAATGTGTCCGCTGTCCGCGCATTGATTCCTCCTCACCCCTTTCTTCCCCGCCCCCCCCCCACCCCATCCCTCCACCCCCCACTCCCCGCCTGGCCACCACCCTCCCTGATCCGCAGCCAGGGGCTGGTCACTCTCGGGACAACGACAAAAGGTCAGCAGGGTGATCGGACTTTGCACAGTCTGTCTGACCTTATCGGCCCGCCAAATTCATTAGATCACCGGAAGCTGCGACAGAGAGAGAGAGAGAGAGAGAGAGAGAGAAAGGGGGGCGGGGGAGGGTGTGGGTGGTGGGAGGGAGGTAAGACAGGTACTGTCTGTCAGAGGAGCTTGAGGAAAAAAAAGGAAAAAAAATCGATTGAAAGAGAAACCAGTTTTCAACGTCTCGTTAAAAATGCCCAAGCAGTTTCGAGACACCCTTTTTTGGATACGTTTCAATGACGCACAACCAAGATGGCCACGCAGTAATGCTGAACAACAGCCCTTCTGTATGGCTTTCAGAATGGCATTGCCAAGGCGCTCACTGGACTGGAAGTGATGGAGAAGGGAGACTACTAGTACAGTTCAAATGTTTAAAACACTGAAGCCCTCCACGGTTCCGTTTGTGCAGGTCTACCGAGTCCTCTGTTGTGGATGAGACCATTGTCATGTTGATATGAATCCCATATAAGATAAGATAAGATAAGATAAGAATAACTTTATTATCTCCAACTGGAGAAATTTGGTCAGGTGCATTATCACAACATAAACAAGTAAACAACATGGGGACCATAACTGTAAAAGCCAACAACAGCCCCTACAAATATTACGAAGATACAAATGTAAAAAATATCACATACATCGTTTCATACATACATCCACACACTGCAGGTAATAACTAGTATTCTTAATGTAAAAACAGAAAGAATTAAGAAACATTATTTGAATATAATTATAAACATAGCCTACTATACTGCACATTGA
>NC_134900.1:12368542-12371042 GCF_041734735.1 Babylonia areolata | reverse complement strand
TCACAGGGGGAAGTAGGGATTGAGAGAGGGTCACAGGGGGAGTAGGGATTGAGAGAGGGTCACGGGGAGTAGGGATTGAGGGAGGGTCACAGGAGGAGTACGGAGGGTCACAGGGGGAGTAGGGATTGAGGGAGGGTCACAGGAGGAGTACGGAGGGTCACAGGGGGAGTAGGGATTGAGGGAGGGTCACAGGAGGAGTACGGAGGGTCACAGGGGGAGTAGGGATTGAGGGAGGGTCACGGGGAGTAGGGATTGAGGGAGGGTCACAGGGGGAGTAGGGATTGAGGGAGAGTTCACAGGGGGAAGTAGGGATTGAGGGAGGGTCACGGGGAGTAGGGATTGAGGGAGGGTCACAGGGGGAGTAGGGATTGAGGGAGGGTCACAGGGGGAGTAGGGATTGAGGGAGGGTCACAGGGGGAAGTAGGGATTGAGGAAGGGTTACAGGGGAAGTAGGAATTGAGGGAGAGTTCACAGGGGGAAGTAGGGATTGAGGAAGGGTTACAGGGGGAGTAGGGATTGAGGGAGGGTCACAGAGGGAGTAGGGATTGAGGGAGGGTCACAGGGGGGAGTAGGGATTGAGGGAGGGTTACAGGGGGAGTAGGGATTGAGGGAGGGTCACAGGGGGAGTAGGGATTGAGGGAGGGTCACAGGGGGAGTAGGGATTGAGGGAGGGTCACAGGGGGAGTAGGGATTGAGGGAGGGTCACAGGGGGAGTAGGGATTGAGGGAGGGTCACAGGGGGAGTACGGAGGGTCATAGGGGGAGTAGGGATTGAGGGAGGGTCACAGGGGGGAGTAGGGATTGAGGGAGGGTTACGGGAGGAGTAGGGATTGAGGGAGGGTTACGGGAGGAGTAGGGACTGAGGGAGGGTCACAGGGGGAAGTAGGGACTGAGGGAGGGTCACAGGGGGAAGTAGGGATTGAGAGACGGGACGGGGTGGGGCAGGGTTGAGAGTTCTGGAGAAGGTTCACAAGGGAAGGGAAAGTTACAAGAGAGGAGGGTCACCGGGGAAAGCAGAAGTTCTGGTAAAAGGGTCACAGCGGGAGGCTCGTGTGGGGGTGGAGTGGTGGAGGGGTGGAGGAGGAGGAGGAGCAGAGATTCTAAGGAGAAGGTCAATGAGGGAGGTGGAGGTGGAGGGGGGGGGAAGGGGAGTAGGGGGTTTTTGAGGAAGGGTCAAGGAAGGATGGGAGGGGAGTTTGGGTTTAGGAAAAATATTTAAGGTCAATAATAGAGAGAGAGAAAGAGAGGGTGGGGGGTGGGGGGGGTGGGGGGTGGGGGGTCTTCAGGAGGTAAAGGGGTTCTAGGGGAGGGTGGTGGTGTGTCCATCGAGAGATCGATGATGACCATCGTTGTCATCCAGCTGGGGGATGGGGGGAGGGTGGTGGTGGGGTGGGGGGGGGGAGGATGCTCATGAATCTATCTGTGAATGCGCAGATGGCTGAATAGTCCAATCTGCGCACGAAATGTTCGCTGACAGTTGGGGCAGACAAAGACAGGCATATCATTGTCAGGGAGCTTGTTTGCCCGTGACTTTCTGGCCTGCCTCTTCTGAACAGCTGCAGCAGTCCTGTTGGCCTCGCACAACTTGGCGCCTTTGTGCACAGCAGCGCGCCAATTGTCACGGTCCACTGCAGATTCCTCCCAGGAGTCAGGGTTGATATCAAACGCTTTAAGAGAGACTTTCAGAGTATCTTTGAAGCGCTTCTTCTGACCTCCGTGTGATCTCTAAGGGGAGGGACACTGCCTAGGAAGAGTAGTGGTCTCTGAGTCCGACTGACAGTGAGCAACCCCAGCCCTTTCACCCCCCCTCCACTCCCACACACACACACACACACTTAAGTATGGACAAGAGTAAGATGGGGGAGGGAGGACGGAGATCACTGAGAAGAGAGATAGAGAGAGAGAGAGGAGAGAGAGAGAGAGAGAGAGAGGAGAGAGAGAGAGAGAGAGAGAGAGAGGAGAGAGAGAGAGAGAGGAGAGAGAGAGAGAGAGAGAGAGAGAAAGAGAGAGAGAGAGATAGAGAGAGAGAGAGAAGAGAGAGGAGAGAGAGAGAGAGGAGAGAGAGAGAGAGGAGAGAGAGAGAGAGATAGAGAGAGAGAGAGAGAGAGAGAGAGAGAGAGAGAGAGAGAGAGAGAGAGAGAGAGAGAGAGATCCAGATCCAGATGGTTTATTCATTAATTAAGGCCAAAGCCCCATATGAACGAGGGGCGAAAACAAAATTAGTGTATGGTCACCAGAACTATAGCATGTTGAATTTTGCTTTATGTATCAAGTGGCACAGAGAGAGAGAGAGAGAGAGAGAGAGAGAGAGAGAGAGAGAGAATGTGTGTGTGTGTGTGTGTGTGTGTGTGTGTGTGTGTGTGTGTGTATGAGAGGGAGAGAGAGAGAGAGAGAGGAGAGAGAGAGAGAGAGAATCAGAGCTGGCAGAGAGACGATTCAACGCGGCCGAAGAGAGGGGGGGGGGGGGAGAGAGAGAGAGAAAGAGAGAAAGAGAGAGAGTA
>NC_134900.1:12358542-12361042 GCF_041734735.1 Babylonia areolata | reverse complement strand
ACAAAGTGTGTAGGGAGACAAAAATAAATCATCTGCAGCAAAGAGAGAACCGAATGCTGCTGATGACAACCACCACCACAACCACCACAGTCACAACAGTGAGAAGAAGATGAAGGAGGAGGAGGAGGAGGAGGAGGAGGGGGGGAAGGACGAGGAGGAAGACGACGCCGAGGACGAAAAGGACGAGGACGAGAAGAAGAGGAATAAGAGGAAGAGGGACGAGGAGGAAGACGATGACGACGACGACGAACAGGACGAGGACGAGAAGAAGAGGAATAAAAGAAAGAGGACACGGAGGAGGACGAGGAGGAAGACGACGCCGAGGACGAAAAGGACGAGGACGAGAAGAAGAGGAATAAGAGGAAGAGGGACGAGGAGGAAGACGATGACGACGACGACGAACAGGACGAGGACGAGAAGAAGAGGAATAAAAGCAAGAGGGACGAGGAGGAGGACGATGACGACGAAAAGGACGAGAAGAAGAAGAAGAATAGAAGAAGAAAGTTGAACCAACTCCTCCGAGAAAACGAAGTTTAGAGTAAAAATCATATGCATGAACACGTTCACACAGCCCCCCCATTTCTCTCCCCTCCTTCTCCTTCAATCTCGCTCTCTGACTCACTTCTCTGCATAAGCTAAATACGAGAATCGTTAACAGGGGAGGAGGTGAGCTGGTAGAAGAAGAAGAAGAAGAAGGAGAAGGAAGGGAGGCAGATGAGAAGATGGAGCAAGTGAAGAAGCATTAAAAAAAAAAAAAAGGAAGTAGAAAGAGAGGGGTAAAAGAAAAGAAAAAAAAAAGGGGGGGGGGGGGGGTTAAAGGGAAATGTGGAGAAGCAAATCAAAAAGGTGAAGATTGAGGAGCAGAACAAGAATAAAGAGAAGAAAAGTAAGAACAGAAGATGAAATGGGTCGGATTCGATTTTTTTTTTTTTTTTTTTTTTTTTTTAAGTACGCTCGTCAATCCCTTTATTTACGATACCCCCCACCCCCCCCCCCCCCATCCCCACCCCCCCATGCCTCCCCCCCCAAAAAAAACATCTCCAAGAAATTTTTAATAGATTTTTCAAGAACAAATTGAATAGTTTGTTTGATATGGTTTAAAAACAACAACAACAACAACAACAACAACCTTCAACAAGAATTTTATTTCTTTCAAGAGGAACTTGAGCTGATAATATCAAGATGATCAAACAAACTAGTGCTGGCTAATTAATCATCACGGCTACAGTTCATCGCCTCAACTTCACACACACACACACACACACACACACACACACACGAGAGAGAGAGAGAATCGGCTTGGAAAGGCTTTCTTAACGTCTTCAGTATGAATACATTTCCAACACAATGCTGACATCCGAGCACCATTTGCACAACACGCATAGCAAAAGCGACAAGATCAGCAAGAACCCCCTGTGCCTTATCTCGCAGTGACGTACGGACGACATGAATATTACGCAAAAAATGAAATGGTACTTCACGAACGTCAAAGCAAATGGATGCCTTATCTATCATTACTTGAAAACGAAAACTAGATTTGTTTGTCTAATCTTAGTGTTCTCTTTGATTTAAATCTATGTGATGCACCGTGCATACAGATGTATGATTGTGATAAAGCTGTCGATAAATTTGGTTCCATTATTAATTTTGCTGGGCTTCCTCGTTCTAGCTTTAGGTTTGTATGTGTAATAGTGGATTTGTATTTGTATTCCATTTTTATCACAACAGATTTCTCTGAGTGAAATTCGGGTTGCTCTCCCAAGGGTGAGCGCGTCGCTATACTACAGCGCCACCCATTTTTTTGTATTTTTTCCTGCGTGGAGTTTTAGTTGTATTTCCTATCAAAGTGGATTTTTCTACAGAATTTTCCCAGGAACAACCCTTTTGTTGCCGTGGGTTCTTTTACGTGCGCTAAGAGCATGCTGCACACGGGACCTCGGTTTATCGTCTCATCCGAATGACTAGCGTCCAGACCACCACTCAAGGTCTAGCGGAGGGAGAGAAAATATTGGCGGCTGAGCCGTGATTCGAACCAGCGCGCTCAGATTCTCTCGCTTCCTATGCAGACGCGTTACCTCTAGGCCATCACTCCACATTTGCTATTGATACTAACTGGAAATGGCGTGATATTGTGGTAAGAATAAAACATATGACTCTTCGGAAATTAGAGGAAAACAGCAGACATACAAAACAACAACAACAACAAGAACAACAACAAAACAACAAAAAAACCCAAGACCGTCAAAGGTGTAAGGATGATGTGCAGATGGTGGCATGGCCGCATGGATAATCAACTACCTGCAAAGTGTACAGTACCCATTTCTCATGTCCTGCCTTTTCTGAAATCGATGCATGCAAGATCAACAGGTACAAAGACAGACAGACAGACAGAAGGGGAAAAAAAAAGAGCAAAAAAGAAGAAATTATTTGTTTACATCTAGATTCGACTCAGTAAACTTCACACTGAGCTTCCAACTCCATTAAGCGACAATTCTGAGCA
>NC_134900.1:12348542-12353542 GCF_041734735.1 Babylonia areolata | reverse complement strand
AGTAAACTGAACCTCGTAATTATCATCATAACTAAATTATCACCCAGTTGCTGTCATGCTTTTTTTTTTTTTTTTCTCCCCCCCCCCCACCCCCCACCCCCCTACCCTTTAATGGAGGGGGCTTAAGATGTCTGCAGCGACTTGTTATTTTGATTAGTGTCTACCTGTTTGCGCGTACTCAGTTTGACAGTGGTGAATTTCTTAAGTATGAACTAGATTTTTTTTTCTGAGTAGTCCTTTATCTTGGAATGTGACACTTCTTGTGTGTGTGTGTGTTTTTTTTTGTTTTTGTTTTTTCCCCTTTAAAACACAAGCACGCGTCCTCCCCCCCCTTCCCCCCCCCCCCCCCCCCCCCCCCCCCCCCCCCCCCCCTCTGAGATTTGTATTGTTTACTCACTGGAAAACCTCTCTCTGTCTGTGACTCTCTCTCTCTCTCTCTCGGGATACGCATTGTCTTCCACACGGAAAACTCTGTCTCGGACTCTTGCTATGTGTGTGTGTGTGTGTTTGTTTGTTTGTTCGTTTTTTGTTGTTGTTTTTTGTGTGTGTGTATGTGTGTGTGTGTGTGTGTGTGTGTGTGTGTGTGTGTGTGTGTGTGTGTGTGTGTGTGTGTGTGGGTGTGTGTTTTGTTGTTGTTGTTTTTCGTCTAATATCACTGATAGTGAAAAGACGCTAAAACTAAAGAACGAACACACACACACACACACACACACACACACCACGCACGTATGCATACACACATACAAGAAGCTTTAAGGACTTTATACCTTCCTCAGTGGATATACGGAGAAAACGTGAAGCTTAATCAAACAGGACAACAAATCAGTGGATACTCAATGCTTCAGAACCGTCAGTAGATGCACGAAGCTTTAAAGGACCGTAAAACACCGCCTCAAAGGATACAACACTATCATTAAAGGACCGTACAACACCTCAATGGAACAACGCCCAAGAAATATCCAGCCTTTTCCCACAGTCCGTATCATGCATATCACATGATGATGGAACTTGACGGTGCACGAACGATGGGTGGTTTGTCTGTTTGACTGCATCAGCCGGCTGATCAGGTTTGAATCCAGTATGTGATGTTTAGGCAATGTGGGGGACAACAAGAAAAAGAAAGCATGAGGTGGGAGAAAAAAAAAAAAAAAAAAAACACTGAAAAAGAAAAGAACCTTAGGCTTGGGCTGATAATCGTTCGGAGCTCAAACACATTTTCGAATATCCTCTTGAATAAACCGAAAACCACACTCCTCCTCCATCGTATTAACCCCCCATCCTCATCACCGACAGCCATTCTTATCATCATCACCGACATTATAAATGGTTCTTATTTCAATGGTGTATCCCCCCCCTTGCCCCCCCCCCCCACACACACACACCCCTCCCCCCTGCCCTGCCCCCCCGCCTCCCTCATCCCCCCATACCGTTATGCTTTGGAAACATCTGCCCACGTATGTAACCCTTCGCGAAATTATCAATAAATTATCTTCAAGTTGCGCTGACCTGACCTCATTCTTGAAACGCTTGTGGGGAGGAGGGGGGAAGAGAGAGAGAGAGAGAGAGAGAGAGAGAGAGAGAGAGAGAGAGAGAGAGAGAGAGAGAGAGAGAGAGAGAGAGAAAACCCAACCCCAAAACAATAACAACCGTTGATTCCTAACTAAACAGAGCTTGTGTTTGGAACTGAGCAGCTATTCATCATACCTGCAATGACGTCAGCCGCTTCCAAGACAAACAGAGGAGAGAGAAAAGGAGTGTAGGGGGGGTGGAGTAGGGGGAGAGAGATAAAGGTGAGGAAGGAGGAGGAAGAGAGAGAGAGAAAGTTGAGGAAGGGGGAGGAAGGGAGAGAGAGAAAGGTGAGGAAGGAGGAGGAAGAGAGAGAGAGAAAGTTGAGGAAGGGGGAGGAAGGGAGAGAGAGAAAGGTGAGGAAGGAGGAGGAAGAGAGAGAGAGAAAGTTGAGGAAGGGGGAGGAAGGGAGAGAGAGAAAGTTGAGGAACGGGGGAGGAAGGGAGAGAGAGAAAGTTGAGGAAGGGGGAGGAAGGGAGAGAGATAAAGGTAAGGAAGGGGGAGGAAGAGAGAGAGAGAAAGTTGAGGAAGGGGGAGGAAGAGAGAGAGATAAAGGTAAGGAAGGGGGAGGAAGAGAGAGAGAGAAAGTTGAGGAAGGGGGAGGAAGGGAGAGAGATAAAGGTAAGGAAGGAGGAGGAAGGGAGAGAGAGAGAAAGGTGAGGAAGGGGGAGGAAGAGAGAGAGAGAAAGGTGAGGAAGGAGGAGGAAGAGAGAGAGAGAGAAAGTTGAGGAAGGGGGAGGAAGGGAGAGAGAGAAAGGTGAGGAAGGAGGAGGAAGAGAGAGAGAGAAAGTTGAGGAAGGGGGAAGAAGGGAGAGAGAGAAAGTTGAGGAAGGGGGAGGAAGGGAGAGAGAGAAAGGTGAGGAAGGAGGAGGAAGAGAGAGAGAGAGAAAGTTGAGGAAGGGGGAGGAAGGGAGAGAGAGAAAGGTGAGGAAGGAGGAGGAAGAGAGAGAGAGAAAGTTGAGGAAGGGGGAGGAAGGGAGAGAGAGAAAGTTGAGGAAGGAGGAGGAAGGGAGAGAGAGAAAGTTGAGGAAGGGGGAGGAAGGGAGAGAGAGAAAGGTGAGGAGGGGGGAGGAAGGGAGAGAGAGAAAGTTGAGGAAGGGGGAGGAAGGGAGAGAGAGAACGTTGAGGAAGGGGGAGGAAGGGAGAGAGAGAAAGTTGAGGAAGGGGGATGAAGGGAGAGAGAGAAAGTTGAGGAAGGGGGAGGAAGGGAGAGAGAGAAAGTTGAGGAAGGGGAATGAAGGGAGAGAGAGAAAGTTGAGGAAGGGGAGGAAGGGAGAGAGAGAAAGTTGAGGAAGGAGTAGGGGGAGAGAGAGAAAGTTGAGGAAGGGGGAGGAAGGGAGAGAGAGAAAGTTGAGGAAGGGGAGGAAGAGAGAGAGAGAAAGTTGAGGAAGGGGGAGGAAGGGAGAGAGAGAAAGTTGAGGAAGGGGGGGAAGGGAGAGAGAGAAAGTTGAGGAAGGAGGAGGAAGGGAGAGAGAGAAAGTTGAGGAAGGGGGAGGAAGGGAGAGAGAGAAAGTTGAGGAAGGGGGAGGAAGGGAGAGAGAGAAAGTTGAGGAAGGGGGAGGAAGGGAGAGAGAGAAAGTTGAGGAAGGGGGAGGAAGGGAGAGAGAGAACGTTGAGGAAGGGGGAGGAAGGGAGAGAGAGAAAGTTGAGGAAGGGGGAGGAAGGGAGAGAGAGAAAGGTGAGGAAGGGGGAGGAAGGGAGAGAGAGAAAGTTGAGGAAGGGGGAGGAAGGGACAGAGAGAAAGGTAAGGAAGGAGGAGGAAGGGAGAGAGATAAAGGTAAGGAAGGGGGAGGAAGGGAGAGAGATGGTGGATGGTGAGAGAGAGAGAGAGAGACAGAGACAAGAGACAGAACAGAGGGAGACAAACAGACAAACGCAGAACAGACTTATTTGTAGTTTTTTTGTTTTGTTTTGTTTTGTTTTGTTTTGTGTGTGTGTGTGTGTGTGTGTGTGTGTGTGTGTGTGTGTGTGTGTGTGTGTGTGTGTGTGTGTGTGTGTGTGTGTGTGTGTGTGTGTGTGTGTGTGTGTGTGTGTGTGAGTAAGACAAACAGACAAACGCAGAACAGACTTATTTGTAGTTTTTTTGTTTGTTTTTTGTTTCGTGTGTGTGTGTGTGTGTGTGAGTGAGTGAGTGAGTGTGTGTGTGTGTGTGTGTGTGTGTGTGTGTGTGTGAGAGAGAGTGAGTGAGTGTGTGTGTGTGTGTGTGTGTGTGTATGTGTGTGTGAGTGAGTGAGTGAGTGTGTGTGTGTGTGTGTGTGTGTGTGTGTGTGTGTGTGTGTGCGTCCGTGTGTGTGTGTGTGAAGTGTGATTGAGTACCGCGTATCCATGCGTGTGAGTGCACGTGTTTGTGTGTTACGTCACATCACATCACGTCACGTCACGTCACGCCACGGCAGTGCGAACGAGCGCCTGTACGTGTTAAAAAGATAATGAAATAGGAGCGGCAAACACAAGCGTTTGTTGACGTTGTTCACCCAGTGTCATTAATCAACATTTTGTTCACTTCACCCAGCCGGAAGCACATCTCCTCAGACAAGCAATTTTTCACCCACTTTCACCACCACTCGTGAGCTCTTCCTCCTCCTCCTCCTCCTCCTCCTTCTCCTTCTTCTTTACTCCCTTCTTTCTTCTTTGCTGGACTCCTTCTTCAGTACCCTCCCCCCCCCCAAAAAAAAAACAACAACAAAACAAACCCTACCCCTAGGGCTATATCCATCCCCCTGAACCCCATTCACAACCAATCTTTTCACCCTCCACCTATGCCTTTGCTCGCGTTCCAAAATCTCTCTCACCTCTTTCCACCACTCTCTCTCTCTCTGTCTCTCTCTCTCTCTCCCTCTCTCTCAGTTGTTTTTAACCCCCGCCTTTACTTTTCACACAACAAACATTCCCCCCAGCTGGCTCCTATTCAGACCACTGTATGTGAGTTATTTGATTTGAGGTTCGCAGACGGGGTTTTTCGCTGTTTCGCTTCTTGAAGGCGAAACAGAGACAAACGTGATCATGCTTACACCCATTCTCTCTCTCTCTCTCTCTCTCTCTCTCCCTCTCTCTTTCTCTCCCCACGTGACGTCATTTATGCGCGCTTACGCATGTTCTACTTAATTGATTTTATCCGCGCGCAGTGTGTGTGTGTGTGTGTGTGTGTGTGTGTGTGTGTGTGTGTGTGTGTGTGTATTTGTGTGTGTTAGTGCATGTGTGTGCGCCCGTGTGTGCGTGTATATGTATTTGCGAGTGTCCGGCTTTTTCCCTGTATAACATGAATTCTAGTGCGTTTTAACATATTTAAAAAAAAACCCAAAAAAAACCCAACTAAACCGACAGTAACCGAATACACAAGAACAGACCAAAGAAAGACACAGTTGTTCTCTCGATCTTCCATTAACACGCAAGGAAAAGACAACTACAAGAACAACGAACAACAACAACAACAA
>NC_134900.1:12331042-12333542 GCF_041734735.1 Babylonia areolata | reverse complement strand
TGTTGTGTGTCCCTCTCTCCGCCCCCCCCCCCCCACCCCCCCCCACCCCCCCCACATGCGCTTGACTTTAAGTGTGTTTTGGAAGCCTGCTTATCCAGACAGCACAGATCCTACTATTCTGGTCGAGCTCTGTCGTCGAAGTGGTTTCAGGATGGCAGATTTAGATATCTCCACCCTGTTACATAAATACTATAACACAAACACATGTGTAATAGATACAGGGAATTATGTAGATGTCAAAATTGAGAGATCTCATCAAACCTGTTTTACGGCAGTTTGATTGGCAGCGGTGCAAAAAAGGGTGGAGATTTTCTGAACATTTTCACCCCAGTCAGCGGATTTTTTCTTCTTCTATTACTCACAAAAAATCACCCCACCCCCTCTCCCCACACACATAGGCTACAGCTACATTCTGCCTTACGGAGAAGACACGATCTGCAAAACCTGTTTAACTCTTTCCATACGAACGGCGAAACAGACGACGTTAACAGCGTTTCACCCCAGTTACCACCATCAAAACATTGCAAGCGGAAGGCTCTTATACTGAAGAGGTGAATGTTGACAAAGAATACCACAATTCTGACGACGGAAGCTAAAGATTGGGTCATTCAGACACCCACTGGACATCCGAGGGGTCTGTGTAGAGGAGAAGAGAGGACTGGCCGTACTGAGTGAGTTAACAAACAGCTACTGGTGCTGGTGTTGTTGTTAATCACGCTTTACCAACCTGATCGGGTCACAGTATAGCAGTATTTCCGAGCTCACATGCTCTCAAAATTTAATTTTTGTATTTGCATGTCTTTGCGCTATTCTTTCCCCTTCAAAACAATAGGTCATCTTGTTTTGTTCATAACCCCACACTACTCAGGCCTTTGGCATTCATGAGTACACTCCGATTTCTCGTTCTCCTTTTTGACTCACTTGTGTAAACAAAGTGAGTCTATGTTTTAACCCGGTGTTCGGTTGTGTGTGTGTGTGTGTGTGTGTGTGTGTCCGTGGTAAACTTTAACATTGACATTTTCTCTGCAAATACTTTGTCAGTTGACATCAAATTAGGCATAAAAATATAGGAAAAATTCGGTTCTTTCCAGTCATCTTGTTTAAAACAATATTGCACCTCTGGGATGGACACATACACACAAAAAAATGAAGCCTAATTATATGCAAACTGCATTTACTGTTATATTTATATTTTTTGTATTCTCTAAACTTGGCACTTTGACCTCTTATTCTGACACAACAAGAGGAGTCATTATTATCATTTTTTGTTCAAACAGGAACTTCTTTTGCTAAGCATGGAACTTTTATTTATTTTGCAAACGTTTTTGGTGCAGATAGTAAAAAAGGGAAATTACTCTGTAATTAATGCTAGGGGACTTAATTTATCACAAGTGAGTCTTGAAGGCCTTGCCTCTCTTGTTTCTCTATATGCCTATCCTCTGTCTGCCCAAGTTGTACATGTCTATATCTGCCTACCGTCACCCATGTCCCACTATCCCGCTCACTACCCCGGTGTAGTATCCCAGATTGTCCCCCCCACCTGGAAACGTCCCCAGGGGACAATTTGACCGCTGGAAATGTCCACCGGGGGCTATCTCGCCGTTCACAACGTCCCTTTCGGACATTTTCAGCGGCCAAAGTGTCCCCTTCTTGCGGTTTAGCCCTTCAGAATTGTCCCCTTTTTTTTTTTTTAAAAAAAAAAGGGAAAAAAAAATTTCCCCTTTTTTTTCCCCCCCCCCCCCCCTTTCCCCCCCCAAAAAAAAACCCCCCCCCCCCCCCCCCTATTTTTTTCTAGCCCCTTTCCCCTTTTTTCCCTTTTTTTAAAAAAAAAAAATTTCCCCCCCCCCCCCCCCACCCCCCCCCTTTTTCCCCCCCCGGGGGGGGGGGGGGGGCCCCCCCCCCCCCCCCCCAACCCCCCTCCCCCCCCCCCCAACCCCCCCTTTTTTTTTTCCTTTTTTACCCGCCCCCCCTTCCCCCCCCCCCCCCTCCCCCCAACCCCCCCCTTTCCCCCCCTTTTCTTTTAAAAAAAAACCCCCCTTTTTTCCCCCCCCCCCCCCCCCCTTTTCCCTTTCCCCCCCCCCCCCCCCCCCCCCCAAACCCCCCCCCACCCCCCCCCCCCCCCCAAACCCCCCCCTTTCTCCCCCCCCCCCTTTTTTCCCCCCAAAGTTTCCCCCCCCCCCCCCTCTTCCCCCCCAAAAACCCCCCCCCCCCCCCCACCCCCCCCCCCACAACGGGTTTTTTCCCCCCCCCCCCCCCCCCCCCAAACCCCCCCCTTTCCCCCCCCCCCCCCCTTTCCCCCCCCCCCCTTTCCCCCCCCCCTCCCGCCCCCCCCCCCTTTTCCCCCCCCCCCCCCCCCCCCCCCCTTACCCCCCCCCCGCCCCTCTTTTCCCCCCCCCCTCCCTTCCTCCCCCCCCCCACCCCCCTCTCCCCCCCCCCAAAAAAAAAACCCCCCCCCCCCAAAAACCCCCCCCCCCCCCCCCCTTTCCCCCCCCCCAAACCC
>NC_134900.1:12326042-12328542 GCF_041734735.1 Babylonia areolata | reverse complement strand
AGAAAAGCATTTATTCAAAACGACTCAACACGCACCTTTCCTGCAGCTTATGCCGTGCAGTTGCACGGAAGACTTCTAGCGACTTTGGAATGAAAGTTACATAAATAGATGGAACAGCTGCACATGCCATGTGTGTGTGTGTGTGTGTGTGTGTGTGTGTTGTCCACTCTGAATATGAAGGCAATGATCTACCCCCCCCCCCCCCCCCCCCACACACACACACACATTCCCCATCTCTCTCTCTCTCTCTCTCTCTCTCTCTCTCTCTCTCTTCTTTTCTACTTTTTTTTTTTCGTTTATCTATCATAGTTGCTTATATAGTCCAGCCGACCGCATTGGGCCATACCAGGAATACACTGTCACTATCGACCCCGAAGAACTCGGGGGGACGAGGGGGGCGGGGGAACAGGGGGGGTAAGATGGAAAAGAAGAAGAGTAGGTCCAACTACGGTCTTCTTCATGCACATAAACCCCAGGTTCCTGCCTCTGACGCTGACCATCCCATCAATTTTCCTAAAGTTTGGCGAATGGACCTGCAAGGCAGAAAAGAAGACAGAAGGAGAAGGACCCCCCCCCCCAAAAAAAAAAAAACAAAAACAACAACAACCAGAAACAAGGGGGAGGAGGAGGAGGAATTTTGTTTAATGCCCCGTCACACATATCGGTGATTGAAGACATTTTGTTAAAGTATTTATGAATACATTTGAGTATTATCGGTTAGAAGGGGTGGGAGATGTAAATGAATGGAGGGTTGGGGGGAAACTGGCCAAATGAGGGTGAAATGAGGGTGAAATATGAAAAACAACAACCCAAACTAAGTACAATTTCAGGAAATTACTTAAAGGACTTCGTAAAAGAGAAGTCGTTTAACTGACAAGCGAAACAACTGAGAATGAATGCAAAAAATCAAAAACATCAACGTTCTCAGTCACTTGTGAGGACACACTTTTGTGTACATAAGGCTTCATCAAGCTACAGTAAAAAAAAAATATATATATATATGCTTAACTGTCAGGTTACTAAAGCATATGCACTTGACATTAGAACAATACTTGGTCCGTAATGAATTTGATAATAGTCTGAGAGCTAAACTCAGAATTGGTCTGCGGATCGGACCAAAGTCTGAGAGAGTCAACTGACGAGGTTTTAGACTTGAATTCAAGCACCTATAAAAGTCTCTTTCTAGTATATTGCTTATTTCCTTGTATGACAATGGGGAATATACTTTTATACTATCTGTATGATTCTTTGCTCCCCCTTTTTTTTTGCTGTCCTGTCTGCTTAGTCGTTATAAAACAAACAGAACGATAGAAAAGAGGAAATTTCCAACACACATTTTCTTAGAAGGTGGGGGATTCTATTTATAATGAAAGCGCCCTCGACATTCTCATTTCTGTAGAGACGGTATAAATGATTGCACATACTCCATCTGAGCAAAGTGAAGTCGAGAAAAAAAAAGTGAAGTCCATAAGTGTCGCGAGAAGCAGACAGTTGTCATGCTTTAGAAAGCCATTCTCCCCACCCCCCCACACCCCCTCTTAATAATTCATGGGCCATTTATTGATGCAGACAGTCTGTCAGATAACGGGCGCCAACCAGGTGTGTCAACTTTGAACGGCCTTGTCACTGACTGCCGCCGGAAAACGGTGTACAAACGTGACTGGATCCAATTTGCTTGAGCTGCACGTATACGTATAGTGTAGTTACTATAGTGTTCTGTTCTGAGCAGTACTGTACTGTTCAGTAATGTGCTGTGTTGTGCTGTGTTTTGCTGCATTGCCGGCGCGGCCGCGCTCAAATGTGCTGAGCTGTGCTGCCAGGCTCCCGTATTCAACCGCAGCTGCTCTGCACTGTGATGAACTGTGTTGTTTTGTGCTGTACTGTGATGAACTGTGTTGTTTTGTGCTGTACGGTACTGTGATGTATTGTACTATGTTGTTTTGTGCTGTACTGTACTGTGATGTATTGTACTATGTTGTTTTGTGCTGTACTGTACTGTGATTATTGTACTATGTTGTTTTGTTCTGCACTGTGATGAACTGTGTTGTTTTGTGCTGTACTGTACTGTGATGTATTGTACTATGTTGTTTTGTTCTGTACTGTGATGAACTGTGTTGTTTTGTGCTGTACTGTACTGTGATGTATTGTACTATGTTGTTTTGTGCTGTACTGTACTGTGATGTATTGTACTATGTTGTTCTGTTCTGTACTGTGATGAACTGTGTTGTTTTGTGCTGTACTGTACTGTGATGTATTGTACTATGTTGTTCTGTTCTGTACTGTGATGAACTGTGTTGTTTTGTGCTGTACTGTACTGTGATGTACTGTGTTGTTTTGTGCTGTACGGTACTGTGATGTATTATACTATGTTGTTTTGTGCTGTACGGTACTGTGATGTATTGTACTATGTTGTTCTGTACTGTACTGTGATGAACTGTGTTGTTTTGTGCTGTACGGTACTGTGATGTATTGTACTATGTTGTTTTGTGCTGTACTGTAC
>NC_134900.1:12311042-12313542 GCF_041734735.1 Babylonia areolata | reverse complement strand
CTCTCTCCATACGAACGGCGAAAGAGACGACGTTAACAGCGTTTCACCCCAATTACCACCATCAAAATATTACAAGCGGAAGGCTCTTATACTGAAGAGGTGAATGTTGACAAAGAATACCACAATTCTGACGACGGAAGCTAAAGGTTGGGTCATTGAGACACCCACTGGGCATCCGAGGGGTCTGTGTAGAGGAGAAGAGAGGGCTGGCCGTACTGAGTGGATTAAAGCGCTGATCGTTGTGCAGTTTATTTTGGAAAAAAAATAAAAAATGGCACTGCCTGGCCAAACATGTCACACAATATTTGCAAACCCCTTTTTTTCAAGTTTTGACTTCCTGGGTATCTGAGATATATTTCTTCTTTATTTGGCACCATATATTATTAGTAACATCGGTCTCATATGATAATTACAGGAGTGAGTGTGTGTGTGTGTGTGTGTGTGTGTGTGTGTGTGTGTGTGTGTGTGTGTGTGTTTTCCTCTGGCTATTCACAACAATAATCCAAGAAACTTTATCAAGCGGTATAAGAGAATGAATGAATGAATGAATGAATGATGAAAAAGAATAGGTATGGAGTTCGAAGAGAAACAAACAAAACAAAAAACAACAAAAATCAAGAACCACACACAGTATGTCACTAATGCTCGGACAGGAAATCCCAAACAGCTATAACTGGTGAAACTACTGCACAGTGCAACAGAAATAGCCCCCTCTTCCCCCCCCCCCCCCCGCTCCCCCCACCCCCCGCTGCCCCCCCCCCTCCCTCCCCCCCTCACACACACACACACATCCCCCCCCACCCTCCACCCCAAACGTGTCTTCAGCTGAAAGCGCTATGTCTGCCTGCCTGCCTGCCTGCCTGCCTGCCGGCCTGTGTCTGAGCATACCCAGCAGTAAGTATATATATATATATATACACCCCGGCCTGCCTTGTCTATCGATTTCACCGAGGAGTAAATAACACCGGGCTGTGCCCGAACGACGTGCGTCACATCTCTCTTCTCTGCAGAACAGGGACGTGTGGGATGAAAAGAGGAGGGGGGGGGGGGGGAGGGGGGGGAAGGAAATGGAGGGAAAAAAAAGTTAGACTGTATATTTTATGTCAATCTTCCTTTCCCCGCGTTGTACAGTACAGTTCTTTTCCCTGGAAACCCCCCCCCCCCCCATTCCCCCCGCCCCCGCCCCCGCCCCCGCCCCCCTCCGCACAGGTCCTGGCATGGCTGTTGGAAGTGTACTTTGAAGTTAGTAGGTGAATATGTCTGTCCGATGTATACTAAAATTTCAGGCAGTAGCGATCATCGCTGTTGGAGTGTACTTTGAAGTAGATGGTGAATATGTCTGTCCGATGTATACTAAAATTTCAGGCAGTAGCGATCTTGGCTGTTGGAGTGTACTTTGAAGTATATGGTGAATATGTCTGTCCGATGTATACTAAAATTTCAGGCAGTAGCGATCATCGCTGTTGGAGTGTACTTTGAAGTAGAAGGTGAATATGTCTGTCCGATGTATACTAAAATTTCAGGCAGTAGCGATCTTGGCTGTTGGGGTGTACATTGAAGTAGAAGGTGAATATGTCTGTCCGATGTATACAAAAAATTTCAGGCAGTAGCGATCATCGCTGTTAGAGTGTACTTTGAAGCAGTAGGTGAATATGTCTGTCCGATGTATACTAAAATTTCAGGCAGTAGCGATCTTGGCTGTTGGAGTGTACTTTGAAGTATATGGTGAATATGTCTGTCCGATGTATACTAAAATTTCAGGCAGTAGCGATCATCGCTGTTGGAGTGTACTTTGAAGCAGTAGGTGAATATGTCTGTCCAATGTATACTAAAATTTCAGGCAGTAGCGATCATCGCTGTTGGAGTGTACTTTGAAGCAGAAGGTGAATATGTCTGTCCGATGTATACAAAAAATTTCAGGCAGTAGCGATCATGTCACCCCCCACCTCCCATCCCCCACCCATCCCTAACATACACGAGAGAGACTGCGTTTACTGACTTGCTTGAAAATGGCAGTATTATCGGAATATATTCATGGGGAAAAAAATTCAATTATTTCGTAACAGATATACTTTGTGCATAAACTGATTCGTTTCGCCATGAACACTACACACACACACACACACACACACACACACACACACACACATATATATATATATATATATATATATATATTATAGACACACTTGAAACGTGATCGCCCAATCGTTTTGACCATTGCCTTGGTTCAAGGACCAGAAAAAAAACCCAAAAAAAACGGAACATCTGTGCCTATTTCCTGTACAATATCCAATTTACTGTGATGAAATTTTGACGAGAACGGTTCAAAAGACCGCCAGACGATGTTATCTTTTCTTCAGCAGGCCATTTGGCACGACCTTTTTTTCTTTTCTTTTTTTTTTTTTTTTTTCCAAAGCTTCGGTTTTTCTTACGAGATCTAATTTATGAAAAGTCATCGTTAACTTGTCTCAAATAATCTGTGTGTGTGTGTGTGTGT
>NC_134900.1:12293542-12306042 GCF_041734735.1 Babylonia areolata | reverse complement strand
TTGTGTGTGTTTGTTTCGTTCATTTTTGTTCATTTTTTTTCCTATGCATTTTAATAACACCATTCTTGTGCCTGTATGCCATGTGTGTGTGTGTAGTGTGTGTAGTGTGTGTGTGTGTGTGTGTGTGTGTGTGTGTGTGTGTGTGTGTGTGTGTGTGTTGTTGTTGTTGTTGTTGTTGTTGTTGTTGTTGTTTATTTTTTTTTCTTCTCTGTTATATATCTCTACTAACACCATGCTTTCATTTTATTTAGTGTTGTGTAGTGTAGACCCTATTCAGGGCGGGGACTGGATGTAAAAAAAAAAAAAAAAAAAAAAAAAAAAGGACACCGGTACTTAACTATTATCCTCGAAATAAAGAATTTGTTTTGTCTTGTCTTGTCTTGTCTCCCTCTCATCACCCCTTTTGGTCGGAGAAATATAATTTCGCGCACGTGCTCATCAACACACGCCCGGAACACACACACCCACACACCCACGTGTGCAGTGTCGCGCGCCCACACACATAGAGCGCTAAAACAGAATGAATGAATGAATAAATAAAAGAGCGAACCTTTATTTTGATATTAGCACATTGGCCGAACTTACATATCTGCCGTTCCTGACTCTGTGTGTGTGTGTGTGTGTGTGTGTGTGTGTGTGTGTGTGTGTGTGTGTGTGTGTGTGTGTGTGTGCGTGCGTGTGTGTGTGTGTGAGAGAGAGAGAGAGAGAGAGACAGAGACAGAGAGACAGAGACAGAGAGAGTAGCCATCAATGGATGTCGGTCACGCATCGCCAACAATCGTCACTCTTCCTCTCCAACCACAGAGAGATCTGAGGAAGACTGGAAATTATCATTTAATAAAAAAAATTTAAAATAAAATAACACACACACACACACACACACACACACACACACACACACACACACACACAACCCTCTCCACATCAAATTAACCATCAGGTGACCTTTGTCAGTGAGGTCACAGATGGTGGCCTTGCCCTTCTGCGATGGGACTATATCACTTTTGACAGCTTGCGTTTTGGTTCCCTTGTCCCGAGGCCAGAACTGCGATTGAAATTACCCCCCCACCCCTCCCCCCACCCGCCCTCTCTCTGTACTCCTTAAATGTTGATTTATGTGTAAGCTGTTTTTTTTTTTTACAAAACTATGTTATCGTTTTTTTTGTGTGTTTTTTTTTCGTCTTGTTATTCTTCTTCTCTGAACTTTTTTTTTTCCTTTCATTTTCCGTCTTTCCAAGTCTGGATAATAGAATTTAAAAACAACAACAACAACATTGCTGACTCCATTATATACAGAAAAAAAAATTAATTCAAGTATTCTCTCTCTCTCTCTCTCTCTCTCTCTCTCTCTCTCTCTCTGCCGGAGGAGCGTCTGTGGACGCTTTTTCCTGACTCTGTCTCCGGTTTTATAAGCTGCAACATTTATTCACGGTGGTTTTTTGTGTGTTGTTTTTTTTGTTTGTTGTTCTTGTTGTTGTTTTTTCTCCCTTTCTCCTTCCTGTTGGAGCAGATCTGCGCAGTTATGATCATCATGCAATCTTGCGAGGTCCAGGGGTCTGTGCCCACTTCATCTCTCAACTGGCGGAAAGGGGCGAACAGAAGGTGGACGGTGAATGTGGATGGAGAGAGGGGATGGATGGAGAGAGAGAGAGACAGAGAGAGAGAGAGAGAGAGAGAGAGAGAGACAGAGAGAGAGAGAGAGAGAGAGAGAGACAGAGACAGAGAGAGA
This sequence comes from Babylonia areolata, assembly GCF_041734735.1. Classification (NCBI taxonomy): domain Eukaryota; kingdom Metazoa; phylum Mollusca; class Gastropoda; order Neogastropoda; family Buccinidae; genus Babylonia; species Babylonia areolata. The sequence continues at coordinate 12,304,313 of NC_134900.1, read as the reverse complement.
GAGAGAGAGAGAGAGAGAGAGAGACGGACCGTGTAATTAACCCTTTCACCGCCAAACTCGCATTTATGCAGCAGCAAGGTAGAGGACCCATGTCACTGAAGGGTGACCAGATCATGGGTCTGTTATCCATGAACCTACTGCTCTTTATGTTTGGTGGTAGAAGAGGCCATATTTTCTACAGATCACAGGGGGAATCCCCCCCCCCACCCCCCCCCCCCCCCCCCCAGGTATTTTTAGACACCATATTTTCATGGGAATTTGCACTCTAAATTAACTGGCGGTGAAAGGGTTAAACGTTTCCCTGTTTTCTCCTCGGCGTTTTCGCTCGTTTTGTCTTCTTTTTTTTTTTAAATTTCTTTCCTTTCTTTTTTATATAATAAAATAAGTGTGGTTCTTTCATCACTGTTAATCAAAAGCAATAATTGATACAAGTGGGCGCAAATCTTCATAAACTGTTGCAAGAAGAAGAGAAAAAAAAAAGGGGGGGGGGGGAGTATAATTCAAAGATACAGTCAGTCTACACACTAACGTGTGTATATCTGCATGAACTGCTGCACACACACACACACACACACAAAAAAAAAAGAGCAGTGAGAGTACACTTTAAAGACGCACATAAGTGGGATTCTAACAAATTCAATCCATGTCATATAATACATATAAGAAAAAAAAAGTCAAAACAGAATGATAGAACGTCCCCGTTCGTCCCAGGTCAACATATGCGCAGACCTGCTTAGTGCCTGAACCCCCTTCGTGTGTATAATTATGCAAGCAGAAGATCAAATACGCACGTTAAAAATCCTCCCGTAATCCATGTCAGCGTTCGGTGGGTTATGGAAACAAGAACATACCCAGCATGCACACCCCCCCCCCGAAAACGGAGTATGGCTGCCTACATGGCGGGGTAAAAACGGTCATACACGTAAAAGCCCACTCGTGTGCATACGAGTGAACGTGGGAGTTGCAGCCCATGAACGCAGAAGAAGAAGAAGAAGAAGAAGAAGTCCTTATGGCAGGACGTTCACTCTGTGTGAATCATACATCGAATGTGGAAAGACAATGGAACGTGCAAGAATGACTGGTGTTGGTTAAGCAGATGGGTATCAAGTGTGTGGGATAATACGTCTTTCGCTCTCCTTCCTTTCTCCCTCTCCCTCCCTCTCCCCCCCCCCTTCCTGTGTTCTCTTCCTGGCGTTCACCAACAAGATTAGAACTCATTTGAAAATTCCCGACCCCACCTCCTCCTCCGCCCCTCCCCCTCATTTTTTTTTTCTTCCCCCCTTTTAAACGCCTTGTCAAATATCGCGCCTTTATCTGTTAGCTTGCAAACAAGATGATTTCATTTTTGTTTTTGGGGGTCAACGGCAGAACATGAAAATGTCAAAGACATCTGTGGCTGAAGCAGACACACCCCTATCCACAGCTTGATTTTTTACCTTTCCTACCTTCGCCCTCCCCCCACCCCCCCACCCAAAAAAAACAACAACAAAACAACAACAACAAAAAACAACAACTAAAGTCAGAGTTCACTAAGCAGGGCCCTTTCCCTGTTACTGCACAGGTGGGCACGAGAGGACTGAGAGGGGGGTGGGTGGGCGGCGGAAAAAGATGAAGGTATAGCTCCCCCCCCCCACACACACACACCCTGTCCCCCTTCTCTTTCTCTTCTTTGTTCCCTTTCTTCTTTTTTTTCTCGCGCCTGGTCTCCTTGATGTGGAGAAAAACAAGATGTGAGGCGGGGGGGGGGGGGAGGGGGGAGGGAAGGGGGGAGGGGAAGGTCGCACAGAAACCCCCGGTGCTATTTACTCCCAATGAAATCGATAGACAAGGCAGACCGGGTCTCGGCCCTGGTGGTGCCCAGACACGGGCAGGCAGGCAGGCAGGCAGGCACAGTGCTGTCAGCTGTAGACAGACACGGTTAGGCAGGCAGGCACAGCGCTGTCAGCTGTAGACAGACACGGTTAGGCAGACAGGCACAGTGCTGTCAGCTGTAGACAGACACGGTTAGGCAGGCAGGCACAGTGCTGTCAGCTGTAGACAGACACGGTTAGGCAGACAGGCACAGTGCTGTCAGCTGTAGACAGACAAGGTTAGGCAGACAGGCACACTGCTGTCAGCTGTAGACAGACACGGTTAGGCAGGCAGGCACACTGCTGTCAGCTGTAGACAGACACAGGCAGACAGGCACACTGCTGTCAGCTGTAGACAGACAAGGTTAGGCAGACAGGCACAGTGCTGTCAGCTGTAGACAGACAAGGTTAGGCAGACAGGCACACTGCTGTCAGCTGTAGACAGACAAGGTTAGGCAGACAGGCACAGTGCTGTCAGCTGTAGACAGACAAGGTTAGGCAGGCAGGCACAGTGCTGTCAGCTGTAGACAGACACAGGCAGGCAGGCATAGTGCTGTCAGCTGTAGACAGACACAGGCAGGCAGGCACAGTGCTGTCAGCTGTAGACAGACAAGGTTAGGCAGGCAGGCACAGTGCTGTCAGCTGTAGACAGACAAGGTTAGGCAGGCAGGCACAGTGCTGTCAGCTGTAGACAGACACAGGCAGACAGGCAGGCAGGTATAGTGCTGTCAGCTGTAGACAGACACAGGCAGGCAGGCACAGTGCTGTCAGCTGTAGACAGACACAGGCAGGCAGGCACAGTGCTGTCAGCTGTAGACAGACACAGGCAGGCAGGCACAGTGCTGTCAGCTGTAGACAGACAAGGTTAGGCAGGCAGGCACAGTGCTGTCAGCTGTAGACAGACACAGGCAGGCAGGCACAGTGCTGTCAGCTGTAGACAGACATAGGCAGGCAGGCACAGTGCTGTCAGCTGTAGACAGACACGGTTAGGCAGGCAGGCACAGTGCTGTCAGCTGTAGACAGACATAGGCAGGCAGGCACAGTGCTGTCAGCTGTAAACAGACATAGGCAGGCAGGCACAGTGCTGTCAGCTGTAGACAGACACGGTTAGGCAGGCAGGCACAGTGCTGTCAGCTGTAGACAGACATAGGCAGGCAGGCACAGTGCTGTCAGCTGTAAACAGACATAGGCAGGCAGGCACAGTGCTGTCAGCTGTAGACAGACACGGTTAGGCAGGCAGGCACAGTGCTGTCAGCTGTAGACAGACATAGGCAGGCAGGCACAGTGCTGTCAGCTGTAGACAGACACGGTTAGGCAGGCAGGCACACTGCTGTCAGCTGTAGACAGACATAGGCAGGCAGGCACAGTGCTGTCAGCTGTAGACAGACACGGTTAGGCAGGCAGGCACAGTGCTGTCAGCTGTAGACAGACACGGTTAGGCAGGCAGGCACAGTGCTGTCAGCTGTAGACAGACACAGGCAGGCAGGCACACTGCTGTCAGCTGTAGACAGACACAGGCAGGCAGGCACAGTGCTGTCAGCTGTAGACAGAGACGGACAGACAGGCAGGCACAGTGCTGTCATCTGTAGACAGACACAGGCAGGCAGGCACAGTGCTGTCAGCTGTAGACAGACACAGGCAGGCAGGCACACTGCTGTCAGCTGTAGACAGACACAGGCAGGCAGGCACAGTGCTGTCAGCTGTAGACAGACACAGGCAGGCAGGCACAGTGCTGTCAGCTGTAGACAGACACAGGCAGGCAGGCACAGTGCTGTCAGCTGTAGACAGACACAGGCAGACAGGCGCAGTGCTGTCAGCTATAGACAGACACAGGCAGACAGGCGCAGTGCTGTCAGCTATAGACAGACACAGGCAGACAGGCGCAGTGCTGTCAGCTGTAGACAGACACAGGCAGACAGGCGCAGTGCTGTCAGCTATAGACAGACACAGGCAGACAGGCGCAGTGCTGTCAGCTATAGACAGACACAGGCAGACAGGCGCAGTGCTGTCAGCTGTAGACAGACACAGGCAGACAGGCGCAGTGCTGTCAGCTATAGACAGACACAGGCAGACAGGCGCAGTGCTGTCAGCTGTAGACAGACACAGGCAGACAGGCGCAGTGCTGTCAGCTGTAGACAGACACAGGCAGGCAGGCACAGTGCTGTCAGCTGTAGACAGACACAGGCAGGCAGGCACAGTGCTGTCAGCTGTAGACAGACACAGGCAGGCAGGCACAGTGCTGTCAGCTGTAGACAGACACAGGCAGACAGGCGCAGTGCTGTCAGCTGTAGACAGACACAGGCAGGCAGGCAGGCATAGTGCTGTCAGCTGTAGACAGACACAGGCAGGCAGGCACAGTGCTGTCAGCTGTAGACAGACACAGGCAGGCAGGCAGGCACAGTGCTGTCAGCTGTAGACAGACACAGGCAGGCAGGCAGGCAGGCAGGCACAGTGCTGTCAGCTGTAGACAGACACAGGCAGGCAGGCAGGCAGGCAGGCACACTGCTGTCAGCTGTAGACAGACCCGTAGCAAGCTATTCTTCTTGCCCGGCCTGTGCTTCTCACCTGCTACCAGCTGTGGGGTTGTTTTTTTTTTACCAGCATCAGTATCAGTATGAGTAGCTCAAGGAGGCGTCACTGCGTTCGGTCAAATCCATAATATACGCTATAACCACATCTGCCAAGTAGATGCCTGACCAGCAGCGTAACCCAACGCGCTTAGTCAGGCCTTGAGAGAGAAAAAAATTAATAAAAAAAAATAAAACAAAATAAAAAATAAAAATAAATAATAATAAAGACAAAATAAAATAAAATAAAATAAAGTCTTACACCAAAGCACAGTGAAGAACTTAATTTTTTTTTTCTTCTTCTCCTTCCAAACCATCCCATTAATGTTCATGAAAACAATAGATATTTGTTTAGGGATCATATTTCTTCTCAAGTATTCATTGTAAGTTCCTCTGTAAACATTTTTTTTTTTTTTTTTTTTTTAAGGCTTCTAGACACAACATGCCATACATTTCGTGCTGTTTTCCTCTCCGCTCTGTCTGCTATTTTGCTCACCATCGTGGAAATATTTCAGATTTCCAAATGCAAGATAGTGTGTGTGTGTGTGTGTGTGTGTGTGTGTGTGTGTGTGTGTGTGTGTGTGTGTGTTTAGTGCTTACATCGTCTTTCGTTCCCCCCCCCCCCTCTCCCATCTTTCCCCTGGTACTTTCTGTTGTTGTTCAGCAGGAATCAGACGTGAGCCATGAAGGCTATCCATCTTGCATCGAGTGTATTTCTGTTGTATTTCCTTTTGGCTCTCTATTCTAACTACATGCATGTATATGAATGTGTATTGTGTGTGACGGTGTGCTTATGTAAGTTTGTGCCTGCCTATGTGTGCGTATGTGTTAGGGTAGCTGTTAGATACACATGTATGTTAAAATGTATGTATGCAGTGTGTGTGTGTGTGTGTGTGCGCGCGCGCGCGTGTGTGTGTGTGTGCGTGTGTGTGTGTAGTCACATTTTGGTGTGTGTATGTAACATAGATATAATGTTTTATGTTAACAAAAGCGTTTTTGTAAAACACCTAGAGCAGATTTCTGGATAGTGTGCTATATAAGTATCCATTATTATTATTATTATTATTATTACTATTATTATTATTATTATTAATTTGCAGACCGTCATCATGATACGCAAGATATATCTTATTTGAGACTACATTAAAAAAAAAAAATGTTTATCCTGACTTTAAGGTTAAAATTGTTATGTATGTACAAGAAGTTTCTCTCCTACTTGTCTCCTTCACCACTGACTTGATGGTTATTCTTCAATTCTGGTTGTCTATTCATTTATTCCTTTATTTATATATATATTTATTAACAACTGCTTTACTGTTCCACGAACACTAAATATAAAGTTGCAATCATATTCTAAGCAACTTAAAATTGCATTTGTTAAAGCTGTGGTGTGGAGTGATGGCCTAGAGGTAACGCGTCCGCCTAGGAAGCGAGAGAATCTGAGCGCGCTGGCTCGAATCACGGTTCAGCCGCCGATATTTTCTCCTCCTCCACTAGACCTTGAGTGATGGTCTGGACACTAGTCATTCGGATGAGACGATAAACCGAGGTCCCGTGTGTAGCATGCACTTAGCGCACGTAAAAGAACCCACGGCAACAAAAGGGTTGTTCCTGGCAAAATTTTTGTAGAAAAATCCACTTCGATAGGAAAAACAAATACAACTGCACGCAGGAAAAAAAAAAAGGGTGGCGCTGTAGTGTAGCGACGCGCTCTCCTTGGGGGAGAGCAGCCCGAATTTCACACAGAGAAATCTGTTGTGATAAAAAGAAATACAAATACAAAATACAAATAATCACATTTCAAGAAAATCAGAACTGTTTGTCCATCCGTCCTGCTCGGAAGTAACTGACTTTGTTATCACCTTCTCCATGTCACACATAAAAAAGAAAGAAAGAAGATAAATGGCGGTTTGTGACACGGCCTTCCTTGCTCTGTCTATGTATTATGTAACATCACTCTCCAACATTCGCTTGTGCGCATTAGATCAAAGGGGAGGTACCCGTAAAGTCGACAGCTCATTGCGTCGACAGCTCATTGCGTCGACAGCTCATTGCGTCGACAGCTCATTGCGACAGCTCATTGCGTCGACAGCTCATTGCGACAGCTCATTGCGACAGCTCATTGCGTCGACAGCTCATTGCGTCGACAGCTCATTGCGTCGACAGCTCATTGCGACAGCTCATTGCGTCGACAGCTCATTGCGTCGACAGCTCATTGCGACAGCTCATTGCGTCGACAGCTCATTGCGACAGCTCATTGCGTCGACAGCTCATTGCGACAGCTCATTGCGTCGACAGCTCATTGCGACAGCTCATTGCGTCGACAGCTCATTGCGTCGACAGCTCATTGTTCCATTTTCATTTTTGAAAAGGTGGATTTTGTCCTCCAATTGTAAATTCTTATTAATTTTTGTGCTATGTTCACTTTTGGAATGCTGAATGGCGACAAACGTCCTTCATTATTGACCACATCCTCTACACAACATCCTGTATCTATACTTGAGACTACATCCTCTAAACTACATCCTGTATCTATACTTGAGACTACATCCTCTAAACTACATCCTGTATCTATAGCCAGACTGCATCCTCTAAACTACATCCTGTATCTATAGCCAGACTGCATCCTCTAAACTACATCCTGTATCTATACCCTGACTAGATCCTCTAGACTACATCCTGTATATCCAGACTACATCCTCTACACAGTATCCTGTATCTATACCCAGACTACATCCTCTACACAGTATCCTGTATCTATACCCAGACTACATCCTCTACACAAATGAGCTGTCGACGCAATGACATGGACCCGATCAAAGTGCAACCTCCATGACTGTGATTCCATCGGAAAGAAAATAACATGGATGAATGAAAGAAAAGAAAAAAAAAAAAAAAAAAGGACAAACAGAGGAAGGAGAGGAAGAACGACAACTAGAGAAATGAAACGGATGCGCTGACAGTCTTTGCAATCGGCGATCATGCAATATCCGTGACATGATATATGCACGTGAAGCCAGAAGCCATCCGCGTCCATTTGGCCTTCCTCTCTAACGAATTCTCGTTAGCACTGGCTCAGACTTGCTATAGAAACATAATATACAAGAATACTCACAGCATTGTGCTTTGGTCAGAAAAATAATTTCTCGGAGGTGTCCACCCACACACGCCTACACATCCATATGCCTTCAGAGACACATACTACTCCAGCTGGATGACAACGATGGTCATCATCGATCTCGATGGACACACACCCACCCCACCCACGAGGCAAACAGGGGGAGGTAGGCAGGTAGACAGACAGACAGACAGACAGGCAGCAACGACGGATGCCAGGACGCGCATCACCGCCTCTCTGAGACATCCATCTCCGAGCAAAAGAGAGACTTTTAGGGAAACTAGAACAAAATTAAAACGCTCCCAAATCAAATTAACAATTACGAAACCCTTGTCAATGACGTCACGGAGGATGGCCTTGGCCTTTTCGAGGGAAAACCGTCTTGCGTGCTGTTTCCATTGTCCCAGATCTGCAATGTTGTTTTGTTATTGCTTTTTTTTTTTCTTCTTCTTCTTTCCCCCCCCCCCCTTTCTAATTATTACTCTCTTTTTGTTTCTGTCTCCATCTCTCTCTTTCTCTCTGTCTTGTTGCGTCTGTGGACGCCTTTTCCTGACTCCATCTCCGGAATTATAATCTGCAAGATTCATTTATGGTTTTTATCCTTTCTCCTTGCTGTCGGAGCAGATCTGCGTAATTGTGATCATCAGGCAATCTTGCGTGGTCCACTGCGATTGTCCATTAGGCAAGTAAAAAGTCTAAGTGGGAAGAGAAGGCGGACGGCGAAGAGATGACAGACAGACAGACAGACAGACAGACTATTGTGGGATAGAACGGCGAAGAGATGACAGACAGACAGACAGACAGACAGACTATTGTGGGATAGAACGGCGAAGAGATGACAGACAGACAGACAGACAGACAGACAGACAGACTATTGTGGGATAGAACGGCGAAGAGATGACAGACAGACAGACAGACTACTGTGGGATAGAACGGCGAAGAGATGACAGACAGAGTATTGTGGGATAGGACGGCGAAGAGATGACAGACAGACAGACAGACAGACTATTGTGGGATAGAACGGCGAAGAGATGACAGACAGACAGACAGACAGACAGACAGACAGACAGACTATTGTGGGATAGAACGGCGAAGAGATGACAGACAGACAGACAGACAGACTATTGTGGGATAGAACGGCGAAGAGATGACAGACAGACAGACAGACAGACTATTGTGGGATAGAACGGCGAAGAGATGACAGACAGACAGACAGACAGACAGACTATTGTGGGATAGAACGGCGAAGAGATGACAGACAGACAGACAGACAGACAGACAGACAGACTATTGTGGGATAGAACGGCGAAGAGATGACAGACAGACAGACAGACAGACAGACTATTGTGGGATAGAACGGCGAAGAGATGACAGACAGACAGACTATTGTGGGATAGGACGGCGAAGAGATGTCAGACAGACAGACAGACAGACAGAGTATTGTGGGATAGAACGGCGAAGAGATGACAGACAGACAGACTATTGTGGGATAGAACGGCGAAGAGATGACAGACAGACAGACTATTGTGGGATAGAACGGCGAAGAGATGACAGACAGACAGACAGACTACTGTGGGATAGAACGGCGAAGAGATGACAGACAGACAGACAGACAGACAGACAGAGTATTGGAGGAATGAAGGGCGAAGAGATGACAGACAGACAGACTATTGTGGGATAGAACGGCGAAGAGATGACAGACAGACAGACAGACTACTGTGGGATAGAACGGCGAAGAGATGACAGACAGACAGAGTATTGTGGGATAGAACGGCGAAGAGATGACAGACAGGCAGACATACAGACAGACAGAGTATTGGAGGAATGGACGGCGAAGAGATGACAGACAGAAAGACAGACTACTGTGGGATAGAACGGCGAAGAGATGACAGACAGACAGACAGACAGAGTATTGGAGGAATGAAGGGCGAAGAGATGACAGACAGACAGACAGGCAGACAGACAGAGTATTGGAGGAATGAAGGGCGAAGAGATGACAGACAGACAGACAGAGTATTGGAGGAATGAAGGGCGAAGAGATGACAGACAGACAGACAGAGTATTGGAGGAATGAAGGGCGAAGAGATGACAGACAGACAGACAGACAGACAGACAGAGTATTGGAGGAATGAAGGGCGAAGAGATGACAGACAGACAGACAGACGTATTGGAGGAATGAAGGGCGAAGAGATGACAGACAGACAGACAGAGTATTGGAGGAATGAAGGGCGAAGAGATGACAGACAGACAGACAGACAGAGTATTGGAGGAATGAAGGGCGAAGAGATGACAGACAGACAGACAGAGTATTGGAGGAATGAAGGGCGAAGAGATGACAGACAGACAGACAGAGTATTGGAGGAATGAAGGGCGAAGAGATGACAGACAGACAGACAGAGTATTGGAGGAATGAAGGGCGAAGAGATGACAGACAGACAGACAGACAGACAGACAGACAGAGTATTGGGGGATTCAGAGAGAGAGAGAGAGAGGAAAAAAAGAGAGAAAGGAGTGAGAAAATGTGGAATTTAGGGAGGGAGGGAGGGGGGGATAAGATCACTGAAGAGGGGGATGAGGGACGATTAAGCTGTTTCGTGATTGTGCATGCAAATGAAGACTTGCGAACACACACACACACACACACACACACACACACACACACACACACACACACACACACACACACACACACACATTTTTAAAAATCAAAACTGAGAGGGAGGAGTGGTAAGAGGCGGGAAGGGGGGGGGGGAGAGAGAGAGAGAGAGAGAGAGAGAGAGAGAGAGAGAGAGAGAGAGACGCAAGTGAACGCAGATTGCTTGTTGTTCGTTTTTGTTTTTTTGGGGTTTTTTTACTGATACTGTTGTTGTTTTTGTTGTTGTTTTGGGTTTGTTTCTTTACACTTATTTTCGTCCCCCGAGGACGCGCGTCCTGTATGAATGGATAGCTGTTTCACATTGCATGTACAGAGGTGGTCCAACACTCGGCTTATATCACAGATTGACATAAGTTTACATATGGGCCAACAGCAAACTGAGAGCTGTGTTATCAGTGGTTTCTCCAGTCAATGGGAAATCATTTACAGCTTAGTCTTTTGTGAAAGACTGTGACTCTCAAACTAGGAGGCAAAATTGCACTGGCTCTTAGTGCTGCAGCCTTGTGGGCTAGTTGGCCTTTGGGAACCATCCCCAACGCCGACTGTCCTAAAACCCTCTTGGCCGAGAGAGTGGGGATGT